>NW_020290617.1:933106-993282 GCF_003184585.1 Aspergillus saccharolyticus JOP 1030-1
CCCCCCCCCCCCCCCAAATCTCCATACTTCCAGTCTCCTCCGCTGTCTCCGTTCGCCTCGTCACTGTGGGGAACAACCCGGCCATTCCTCAGCATCATTCATCGCTAACGGAGTGATTCGCCGATGGGTCCTCCCCGACACAACCCACTTCCTTCTCTCTCTTCCACTTCTTTTCTTCTTCTAGGCTCTCCTCCCCTCATCGTTCTGTCCTCTCTTCTACTATTTCTTCTTTTCTCGCCCACTGTCGTTGCAGAAAACTCGGCCGACTGGACGGTGCGGCCGTCCAACAGCTCGGCGGATATCTCGTGGATCGGACACTCTAGATTCCTGCTGAATAGCTCCCAACTCCAGCTGTCCGCATCCGTGATTTTGGCTCCGCTGACCCAGGCCCTCGTCAACCTCACCGACTTGGAACTCACAGTAAGCCGTCTCCGCCTCAAGAATGCTCAGGAAGGACGACAATGTGCGTATTACGGAGACACCGATGGACTGACCCGAGCTAGAATTTGCGTATTACGGGTAGCCTGGTCGACGTAGACGCCACCAATTCGCTTTCTTTAAGTAGCCAGGATATCGCTGTCATCAGCTGCGACTCTTCTGCATATCCTGGAAACTTAGATGCGAGTGCTACCGTGAGAAACGTCCTCACCGCGCAGCAAAAGGCAGCCGCGGTGATCCTGTACAGTGCATCTGCAACACACTGCTCTTATTCACCATCCGGGTCATCCGTCGACCAGTACGACAACGTTTTTACTGTGCTGAACAAGGCACTCTCCACGCAGCTTATTTCTCTGGGAAACGGCTCGTCTACCATCTATCCCAAGTCCACCAACATGTCGTTCATCGCCTCAACTTCGAACCAGGTCGGGTCCACCGGCGATAGTCCCAACACTGGTATGTGTTCGTGGTCTAAATGATGCAGACTCTAAGCTGTGACTGACCTATGCACAGCGATGATCATTCTGTACACTATTACCGGAATCATCACGGCACTCTTCCTGGCCATCATCATCACCGGAGCAGTCCGGGCTCATCGTCACCCTGAGCGCTATGGGCCGCGGCATACGGCAGGACGACCCCGGCAAAGCCGAGCAAGAGGCATAGCGCGAGCCATGCTTGACACGATCCCGATCGTCAAATTCGGGGACAACAACGAGCACGACGGCAAGACCGATGCGGCCAAGGGAGATGTAGAGATGGGAATGGGGTCTGAGACGCAGTCGCGTGAGACTCTGGAAGAGGGACATGAGCCAACCACCGTGCCAGCAACTAGGACTACAGACCGGACGGATGAGGTCTCCGCAGCTGTATCGCCTCATTCTCAGGAAACGCCGGGGACTGCGCCGCATTCCACGGACAAGCCACGCAGCACAGCCCCCGATGCGGGAACGACCACGGATTACCCGAACTTTGCCTGCCCAATCTGTACCGACGACTTCGTCAAGGGCCAGGATCTGCGCGTGCTTCCGTGCAACCACCAATTTCATCCCGAGTGTATTGATCCCTGGTTGGTGAATGTGTCTGGCACTTGCCCGCTCTGGTATGTCTGTGTTACAGTATGACTGCTGAGCTTTTGCTAACGAACGCCTAGTCGGATCGATCTGAACCCCGCGCAACCCGAAGGCGAAGAAGGACAAGGTGCGGGCGACAGCCACGCGGAGACAAGTCCCGAGATGGCCACGTCGACGCCCGCCGCGCCCGAGGGCAACAGCCACCAGCACCGCCACCGACGTCTGAGCAGTTACCTTCACCACACGTTGAACGCCCGCCGCATGCGCGATGCCAGTGTCGAGGAGCGTCTGGCTGCTCTGCGCAGTGTCCGGGAAGAGACAACGCGCCAGGACTCCTCCTCCGGCCCAGCCGAGGAGAATGATGAGCACCGCCGCCGACGAAATGGCCTGACGAAACGACTGCGCGATCGGTTCCGCGTCCGCACCAGGGCGCACGGAATGGAGCCGACCCCAGAGGAATCGGTTGAGTCCTCGCCCGCTGCTGCTGCTGCTGCTGCCACCTAACGATATACATACGTGGTTTATCTTTTGTTCTCGGTCTGTACATGTGATATTGTCTGTATTCTGAGCACTGCGCGCAAACGATGCATTTTTTCTTTTTTCTCTTTTTGGTCTGTGAGATCAAACACGGGTACATAGTCCATGGGCCACGATGACGATGACGACGACAATTTTGACAAACGCCAAAGATGATGACGATCATGGGATGCTGTTACATAGCGCAGCCTGGCTGCTAGCGGCTTTCTTTCTTCTTGCTTCATGTTCTGCGGAATCTGGTTCTCCTCTGCGTTGACCGTGTTTGGCTAGTTTGATACATGGTTTGGGCAATAAACGGCGTTTGAGAAGGGGGTTTGTTTGGGTGTTAGGATTATTTTGTACATAGGACTACTCTATGAAGATGATCTGATGCAATGGTACATTCCCATTTGTGAAGTAGTGTATGTGGATTCTGTTCTGTACTTGTAGTTGCAGACACTAATAGCCTGTATCAGTCCACCAGGTGGTGCGTACAAGTGCAGTGCCCTGTTCAGTGCATAGTAGGTACCCCGCAAGGGCTACCTGTTCGTCATGTAGTTTTATCAGATTCACCAAACGGCAACTCGACCCAGCGAGCGAACTCATATTCACTCAACATGAGGGGTATTGCACTGGGTAAGGTACCTTCAGAGCAATCGAAGCAAAAATCTGAATCCACCCCTCCCCTCACTCATAAAGACTTCCCCTAACTGGAAATGACTTTCCTTCAGGCACTATGAAAAGATTTCAACTGAGCCACGGTCCACCTAGGTAGGTAAGTAATGAGGTAAACCTCCCGCGAAGACATCAACACATTTCTACATACAGATCAATTGGAGAAAGGCCTGCCCCTGAACCTGACTAACCCCACGGCTGCCCCCCGCACACCGTGGCACACACCTCGAAGATTTCCGACCGTCCGTTTCTTTTTCCCCCATACCACGGAGTGCATCAGAGATCCCGGCCCGATCGTCTAACCTTCACTTGAACCTTCCAAGCCCCCCCGCCTAACTTCTTCCTCATGCTGCAGCCTAGGGTTCAGCCACAATTCACTGCACTAAAGTTTCTTACTCCCAGAGAATGGAATTGGAGAATTTGGACCCAGAGACCCCAGAGAGATAGAGCGTGAGGGGGCCCGCCCGGGCCCTGCCCAAGGGATGCGGTGGGATGTGGGGGAAGAGGGCGTTACTTTACGTACAGCACAAGAAAGATTTCCGATTCGGATTCCGGGATCCGGCAAGGCTAGGAGAATCGAGCTGATCCGACCCCACGGGGTAGAAGTGTTTGCTAAGTTCTGAAAGGTGAATATTTTCCTCAGCTTCAGCGGAGAATTCTTCCTGTTTGATGGTTGATGGAAAGTTGATTCCTTCGGATGCTGCTAATACACAAGGGATTGAAAGGATGTTTTCAATATGTGGGTTCGAGTATCTTTTGAAGCGTTTACGGAGTAGAAGTGGGTTAAGTGTTCAAGATGTGGTTGTGTGTTTTTTTTTTTAGCGGGATTTGAGGTAGATGTGGCTGGTAGGGGAGATTTTTGTTTAGATTTGGGTGTCGTGGTACTAGTTTGGGCTGGGATGCTATTGCCAGTGAAATGTTGAGATATGAATGTAGTAGGAAGTGGGAGGTGTTGCTGAAGCCAGTGCTTAGTCCTGAGTATGGAGGATCTGTTTAGTTCGAGCGGTGATTTACTTCAGGTTTCGAGTGGGGGAACTAGTAATAACTTGTGCAGTAAATATATATTTGCATGTCTACTCCATAGTAGTACCTGGCACCATCGTTACCCCAACGGAGTGAGGGGTTTCAATCGGCGATCGAATTCCGGGACGCGATAGAAAGACTCACTCACTGGCAACAACAACAAAAATCCCGCAGGGCGGGGACACCCTCAGTGGGGTAAACGTTAAAAACAGATGACACATCGGTGATTCCAGCCCGCGGTGATTGGCGGGGGTTTCTCCAGCTCTCGGTTGGAGTCGGCCAGACTGTCCAAGTGCGGTGGCTGTTCTCTTTGCCCCGGGGCCCCCGGCAAAAGGATTGAGAAATTGAAAGGGAAGAATACTCATTGAAGCAGAGAGATTAAGAAAGTACTGTTCGGTGGCTGACGACTGCAATTGATGCGGGTGGGCAGTGGGAATGTTGTGGGTGGATGAAAACGGAGGTTGTAGGTCCAGCTGCAGTACGGGGTATACTATCTATCATTCATCTGATGGATGGAAGTACGCGGAGTATTCCTATTACTAGGGATTTCATCTGAGTCGAATCGCTCCGAATGAGATCAGCACAGCAGAGTCAGAACGATGCTCAGGAGCATCGAATTGAAGAAAGAATTGAATTTGGCATAGGGGCAGTTCGAGTTATGTTTATTGTAACTCTACCTCCGTATGTTATGCCGTGGCAGTAAACACATGTGCATGTCGTCATCCATCCTCGGCTTAACATAACAGCAGCCCATCACAATCCCCTCCGTCAATCTCAAGTTAAATATCGGCGATAGACCGAACCTGCTCTGTGTCCAGGTTACTCCGACTGAGTCTTCTGCCTCTGAATTGGATTGCATGGCCAACCATCCACATCGGGATTTATCTGTTTCGGTCAATCGATGAATTGATTGCCGGTGAACGCAAGCAGCAACCAGGCAGGAACTTAAGGTGGTGTGACCTTCACTCATTCCGTTTGCCATACTTCAAAGCTCTCATGGCTCCCTCTTCTTCCTCTTCCTCTCCCACCCCTTTCTCCACATCTTCATCAACCTCTATTTCCATTCCTCAACCACCCTCAGCCTCCTCTATCCTCTCCACTGCTTCCTCTCGCCTCGCCTCCCTATCCTCACACATCATGGGCTCCTACAGCCCTACCGTTTTCTCCACGGCCAACGTGCCCGCCGCCCCTGAGGACCCCCTCTTCGGTCTCGCTCAGGCCTTTCGCCAAGATCCCTCCGACAAGAAGGTCGATCTCGTTATCGGCGCCTATCGCGATAACAACGCCAAACCCTGGATTCTGCCCGTTGTCAAGAAGGTAGGTTTTTTTCCGCCTCTAGTGTGATTACTGCTAACTCGTCTAGGCCGACGAGCTCGTCCGCAACGACCCCAATCTCAACCATGAATACCTCCCCATCAAGGGATTGGCCGACTACACCAGCGCCGCGCAGAAGCTCATGATCGGCGCCGACAGCCCCGCCATTGGCGAGAACAGAGTCCGTCCACCATTTTGCCTGTGCGCTCATTCGAGACTAACACCACGACCCAGGTCTGCACATTCCAAACCATCTCCGGTACAGGCGCCGTCCATCTGGGCGCGCTCTTCCTCGCCAAGTTCCACCCCGCGCGCCCTTCCATCTACCTCTCCAACCCCACCTGGGCCAACCACCACCAGATTTTCACAAATGTCGGCCTCTCACTGGCCAGCTACCCCTACTTCTCCGCCAAGACCAAGGGCCTCGACTTCAGTGGGATGCTGGACGCGCTGCGATCCGCTCCCACCGGCTCTGTCATCCTCCTCCACGTCTGCGCGCACAACCCTACGGGCGTCGACCTGACCCAGGACCAGTGGAAGGAGGTTGCCGTCGTGATGCGCGAGCGCCACCATTTCCCCTTCTTCGACTGCGCCTACCAGGGCTTTGCCTCGGGTGACCTGCGCCGCGACGCCTGGGCGGTGCGCTACTTCATCGAGCAAGGGTTCGAGTTGTGCATCGCGCAGTCGTTCGCCAAGAATTTCGGGTTGTATGGTCAGCGCACGGGTGCGTTCCATTTCGTCTCGGCGCCGGGCGCCGAGGCTGCGGCCAACAACTCCAACATCGCCTCCCAGCTCGCCATTTTGCAGCGGTCGGAGATCTCGAACCCGCCTGCGTACGGCGCGCGCATCGCCAGCCGGGTGCTGAACGATGAGACGCTGTTTGCGGAGTGGGAGGAGGACCTGCGGACGATGAGCGGGCGGATCGCGGAGATGCGCAAGGGACTGCGGGAGCGGCTCGAGGCCAAGGGGACGCCTGGCTCGTGGCAGCACATCACGGATCAGATCGGCATGTTCAGCTTCACGGGGTTGACGGAGAGCCAGGTGAAGACTCTGCGCGAGAAGTGGCATGTTTACATGGTAAGTTTTTTTTTTGTGTGTGTGAGGTGTCTGGGGAATTACCTACTGACGTACGACAGACGAAGAACGGCCGCATCTCGATGGCGGGTCTGAACACGAATAACCTGGATTACTTTGCCGAAGCGGTAGATAGCGTTGTGCGGGAGACGTCATGATTGCGGTAGCATTTAGAACATACAAACATAAACCATGGGTTTCGGGGTTATCAGAATGCGAAAGAATTAGAATGATATGTCATATCATAGTGTACATCGCCGATCAGCTCTAGAAGACCAAATCCCATACCACCAACCAGGTACACAGCCCAACAGTCCCCCAAAAGACAGCCTGGGCAGTACTCCGCCGCTCGCTGGCGCGCTTGAGCTCCTTGTTTCCCTGCCCAATGTTGGTCTGCGTATTGGACGCATCCGTGACGAGTTGGTTGATGTATTCCTCCTGGGTCGACAGGTGGGCGACCAGGGTTTGTTGGAGGGAGGAGATTTCCAGCAATGATTTTTCCGCATTTCTATGCAGACGTGACTGTCAGCGTTTTCTGTCTGAGAGGGAGAGAGAGAAGGCGTGAGGATACACATACCGGACTTTGCTCAATGTATCCTCGTAGTATTTCACCATGTGGTCATTCTCCTCGGCAAACAACTGGAGCTGCTCCGGCGTCAGCTCCGCCTCGATGGCATCGAGTTCCGTCTGTTGGAGTTTCTGGCCCTGCGTTTCCCTGGGGGCCAGCATCATCCCGGTTCCCGTGCTATCCCAGGATCTCTTCCCTTCCGCTCTTGCTCCAGCTCTGGCTCCAGCTTTGCTTCCAGCTCCAGCTGCAACCCCACCCCCGGGTCCCCCAGATCCCAAATGTGACTGTTGAGAGAGATACAGAACACTCCTCTCCCTCTCCCTCACCCGCTCCACCCTCTTCTCCACCATCCCCCTCTGTACCGCCACCGCGGTCTGCAGATGCTCCCGTAGAAACCAAATCACCGCGCCGCGCACCTGCTTCGTGTTCTCCTCCGCGGCTTCCTGCGCGCGCTGCTCATCACTCTTCCCGGCATTGTTTTCGGTGGGATCGTCGCCGGCCGCCCACCGAGTCCAATACCCCCCGCGGTGATACTTCTTGTGCAGCAGCTGGGCTTGCGTGTCTTGGCGGAGGGTTTCCGCGGAAGAGAGCGTGGAGATGGCGGTGCTGAGCTGGTGGAGGAGGGCGGAGGTGGAGGTGTCGATTGCTGTTTGGTCGGTTTCTTTTAATTCTTTCGGAGAGGGGATGGAGGGGGAGGAGATGTTGGGCGGCTGGGGGTGTGGGAGTGGGGAGGGGGAGGGGGGTTTGTTATGGGTTTGGTGATGGTTGTTGATGGAGAGGTAGGCGGGGCGGATGCGGTGGAGGTAGGCGAGGAGGGTTGTTATGTGAGTGTTCTGTTTATGGAGTTTAGTTGGATTTTGGTTTGGTGGTTCAAGGTGAGCATTGAAGAGGGGGGAGTGAAGAGTGTAGGCATTAAGAGGGATGGAGAGGCAGGCGTGAAGAGAGGGATGGGGAAGATAGGGCATGGGATGAGACATACAATCCGGTAGGCTTCTTTGAGGAATTCATCTGCCGTTTCAGTAGAAAAGTACCCTTTTGACAGGCGCGGGGCGTTTGGCTTGCTCTGCAGAAGGTTGCGCAGGGTGGGGGTCAAATCGGCCATTGTGATTGCACTGAAAGAGAGAAAGTGTGGAGGGGAGTTTGATGTGGATGATATGATGATGTTGACAACTTGATGGTAGGCGGTGGACTGGCCGAGGCGGAGAGTCTCAGGCCCTGTTGTGTGCATAGATTATGTAAGTTCATAGCCACTTAGCTAATGTTAGTTAGTGCCTTAAGGCATAAATTAAATTGTATACATGCTCTTGTGTTTCCTTCACACAAAGGTCCGGTGATTAGCTGGGTGCGAAGAACTCTCACTGCCTCTGATTAGGAATTCACTGCCGAACTGCTCAGGTCGGTCGCAAGTTGATGAGTCAAGTCCTCAAGGTCATCGCAGCGATGACTGCTTCTATCGCAACACACTGGATTTCTCTCATTCTCATCGTCTCGGAACTTCGCACACAGTGAGAACTGCCTACTTGATCACCTATAATATGCACAAGCTGACAATAGTAGATCACCGTCTCATTTTGTAGCAAGATTGTTACCTCCAATGGGCATCGATACAACGCCAGTTTCATTCATGGATGCCGACTCGACCATCACTCAATCTGGCACCACTCGCAGTGCCTCAACCAACCGCCTATATGTCGACTAACCAGTTTCACAGCGCTGCTCGACATAAACAACAACAACAACAAACATGCAGTCGGTGAGTCTAAGCCAGCAAGCGCCGCTCAGCTCGAACTCTAAGATCTCCGAGCCCACATCCAGCGGGCCTCCCAGCTCCTACACTATCAAGACTCATGGGCTCAATCACTGCCAGCACGGCGCCGAGTGTCCGACCATATCAGACTACAAGCGGCTCCAAGCAGACATCAACCAGGTCTTCCACAGCAAGTCCGACCAACATCTCGTGACAAGCAATGCCAAAGCTGCCTAGATTCAGACTGAGCAGGCACAGAGCTTACAGCCTTCACACCCGGCCAAACGAACCGTTTGAACACACTGCAAGAGTGCATACAACAGCAGCCAGGAAATCATGCTCCACAGCCACTTTACTCCCAGACATACCGGACGACATGCACGGGGGCGCAAGCCAGCTGCGTGACATCGGGCGCGACACGGAGGTCTTGTCTAGCCTCGCGTGCTGGACCGAATCAATCTTCTTCACTCTCTAGCGCGACCCGATGGCCGCAGTATCCTCCAGGAGATTCGAGTGCGAGCTTCTCAAGATGCCGTGATACTCGAGGGCTCAGGCCCGGGTATTGAGCAGCTTATTTGGCTTAACACCATCAATAACAATCTGGTTCAATTGGCTTCTAGTCGGTATTTACAAGCCATGCATGCAGCGCAGTCTTCTGCACAGAGACCAAGGTGCATATCTTACCGCAGGCCACCGCTCCAAGGATCAGCACGAGCCAAAAGAGTATGCTTGTGCCGTTAGTGCTGGAAGGAGATGCATCCACAAATGCACGAGGCTGTTCATCTTTCATCTATGGTAATGTAAGGGAGGTTAGGTTGTAAGGCAGAAGAACAGCGACTCCACCTTCCCGGCCCGACCCACCAGGCAGACAGAAATCGCGGGATTTGCAGCTTGGTTCGGCAAACTGTTCAGGTCCACTGGTGTCAACATGCATTGGACTCTATGCATTTGTAACTGCTCTTACCTGGCTACTGCAGTTTACAGTACACACTCTCCCCCTCAGCTCATCAACATCTCCCAATCCATCGTCGAGCAACAACACGACACCCGATCAACATAGAAACCCCTATAGATAAGCCACTAATCTACCGAGTTTATCAAATGACGAGAATATCAACTTTAAAAAAAAAGGAGCATCTATTCAATACCAAACCTAGTAGTCAGAATATCTATCCCTCAGCCCTAAGCACACAACACTTGAAGAGTATTTAACCCAAGACACAACAAGTACATAACATACATCTATCCCCCAACCCCAATCCATTACCGCAAGAACCTCTCCACCCTCGTCTCCGCCCCCGCAACAACCATCTCCCAATGACACCCACAAACCGGACAATCCACCACCAGACTCTCCCGCAGCGCCTGACTTCCCCACCACCGAAAGCAATCCGTGTGGAAATCCACCCCACAACCCGTGCAGTGCCATTTCAGCGGACTCCCGGGGGCCGGCGATTCCTGGCACAGCCCGCAGAATCCCTGCACGGTGTGCGCGTGGGGGTTGCAGCGGACCATGCAGGTTGGGGTGTGTATATGGAGGGTTTGCGGTGGGTATGGCATTTTAGTTTTTTTTTTTTTTTTTTTCCTTTTTTTCTTTACTGGTAGTGGATGTGGGAGGATGAAAAAGACTACTACTTTGATTCAGAGTCCTGGGTAAGCTTCAGACTCAAATCCTGCAAGTGGGCCGGAGCAGATGCAGCTTGGTAGTGCCGCAGGGGTCCAGGGGCCTGCGTGGCTGAACTGGAGGCGTGAGATTGTTGGGTCTTGTGCTTGGGGGGTGAGCTGCTTCGCAGTGCTACTGCTGCTGGCTGGGAGGTTCTGTGGTATGTTTGGTTGAGTCCGAGGGCGGTTGACGGGGGCGATATCATGGGAGTCTTGGTCCCTCAAGTATAGATTATACTGAACGAGACCCAGAATCATCTTTGGGTGTTTTCGGAGTTGATTTCCAGATGGGAAGTTTAGATAGATAGCTAGGTTGCTCGACTGTTTGTTTACTGCGTTAGAGCTTGGGCTGATGCATACGCTGCGAGGGTTTTATAGTTGTGTCGAATTCATTGGATGATGAACAATAGGATTGTATGCTGGTTGGACAACGGATTCTTTGACAAGACGGTGAAGGCAAACCCCCCAGACCGAGGTCAAGTAGTTGCCGCTCTTTGTTTGGAAAAATGGCCATCCCATTGGTGGCTGAAAGACATGCTAAAAGACAAACAGTGGGGAATTAATATTGTTCTTTCAGAATCTTATTTTCCAGTCAAACAAAGCCAGCTCTGCAGTTCAGTAGCATATACATCCGTAGAAGCTCTGCTTTCTCAAAAAGGGAGGATGCTGACATGCACTTATTATAATGTGTCAAGACACTAAACGACGGACTTTACTTGTTGACCGCGAAGCCACTTCAAATGTAAGGCATCAGGCAAAAGAGAGATTGAGACAGATAGAGACTTTCTGCTACTACTACTCAATCAAAGCACCTTAATGCGAAGACTGCCTCATATCATACAAGATTATACACTACATATATACAACCACCCAACCACCACAAAGACCAAGACAAAAGGAAATGAAGAGGAAACCCCCCAGATACGCCTCACGCTATAAAACAGCCAGCCAAACAGCCAAACAGCCAAACAAAAGGTAAAGCACTACCCTTCCTGCCGAAAATCCTTCTGCACGCGAATGCCATGCAAGGGCAGCAAATCATCCTCCCCGGACGCCACGCTCGTCCTTCCGCGGATCTTGGTGACGGTCTGGCCGCGATCATGCTTCGGGCGCAGCGACGCCTCCATCTTCCGCGGCAGGCTGTCAATCTCGGACAGCTCAGCTTCGTCAGGCAGATGGTAGAACGAGTGGCGGACAACGGGGCCGGTGGAAGAGGTCGTGCCCCCGGCCCCGCTGGTAGATAGCGGGATGTCGCCCGCGGCCACGTGGCGGCTGCCGAGTTGGGTGGCCTCGGACTTGACGGAGAGGTGGTTGGCGGAGTGGCCGGTGCTGCGGAAGATGGCGGGCATGACGGCTTGGATGCCCAGCAGGCGGGCGCCGAGTTGCAGGGCGGGGCGGATGGTTGGGAGGCAGGCGGACACGATCCCAGCTGACATCTCGATGGCTGTCCAGCCGACGGTCGGGGCCAGGGTGTAGGAGCTGTCGGCGGTGGTGTAGGAGAAGAGGACCGTGAAGCGGTACGCGGAGGCAAAGACCACGCTGTGGTTTGTTGGTTAGCTGATTGGTTTGGAGTGGATGCTTGTGCTGGGGGTAAGAGGTAAGACTTACAAGAACCCGAGACCAAAGGCGATGGTCAACGCTAACTTCTCCGACAGGCGGAGCTGCAGCTTCCAGACTTGTGGTAAAGGCAGGAGAAGGATCACCAGATCGGTCGTGATGGTTGAAGTGGCGTTGGCGATCCAGGTGCCGACCTGGGAGATGCAGTGGCCGGGTAGACTAGGATACCAGAGTTTCTGGACAGGAACACAAATGAAAATGAAGAGAAAGGTGATGCAGATGACCCAGCAAATGATAAAAGTGCCGATGATATAGGCCCAGCGCTTGAAGTAGGGAAAGTGGAAGATGCGGTAGTACATCAGCAGGATGCTGAGCTTGGTCCAGACCAGGTTGAAGACGTAGAGGATCTCGGCCACAACCAGGAATTTGGCGATGAGGATGACTTGTTCAGTAGATAATTGGTCAGCGTGAACGCCCATGCCTTCATGAATCATGGCATAGATGAATCCGACCACGACGAAGTTCCACCCCTACATGATGGTGGAATTTGTGTGTTAGTCTGGCTCTCAAGGCTCGGGTGACTGGGCATAGTAGATACCATCGAAAAGATAATCATATAATCATCCCACCAAAGTTTCTGCTTGCGTTCCAAACGAGAGACAATGCGCAGCACAACACACAGAAAGGCAAGCACCGTGACAGAAGTGGTGGTGGCCGTAGCCCACTGCTGTTCATCGCTCGCCATGACCACTACCGGGGAAGAATGGCTGGCCAGGGAACGCCAGGTGCGAGATTCCAGGTACTTCTGGGGTGGGCAGGCGATCACTATTAATATGGGAGCCGTGCATGGACAAAATCTGTGGTGGAAGACCCACTGCCGAAGCGGCCGATGAACGCTACATTTGGGGATGGTTATTTTTTCCCAAGGGGAGGAGGGGTCTTCGCCGCGTGGCCAACGACAAATTAGTATCGTCTCGAACCGAACTGGTGGGAATCTTCAGTGGAAACGAACGAGAACACGAACTCTTAAAGTTTGATGGAGCCCTTGGAGTTTACACGAGCCGTCGCCACCTGTCAGTGTCAAAAATTGCCAGTCAGATCCACTGTCACTCCCAATTAGGGCTGGACGCAGCCAAGGCTTGAGAACTTGATTCAACCTTCGGCCAATTTGCGCCGGCTTCAAGTAGTCGGAGGCTCGAAGCCACTAGGAGACCCAAACTCGAGGTCGCCCCATCCGATGGGTCAATTCTTTAGCAGTTTTGGGGTTTGGCATGCAGCTCGTGCCTGAGCTGTTCAACTTTCTTCTGGGACTAACCCCGTACTACTGAGAACCTAAGTACTTTTTTTTCTAAAAAAGAAAAAGAAAAACTATCTGCACTTCTGCAGTAGCCTAAGATTGTGTAGGTATCTTCGCTTCCCCCGCCGCCAGCCACTCAGGCACCATAGCGAGTGACCATCTCACGGATCGCCGCATTAACCTCCCGCGGATGCGTGGCGTTCAGATAATGCGCGCCCCCCTCCACCATCTGCAATCTCGCCTCCTTACTAGCGGAGAACCTTTGAATCTGCTCTGCAGGGACCGTGGTCTTGAAAGGGAAATCCTCCGTCCCCTGAAAAGGAAATTATTCGATGCATTAGCGATTTTGGCTTTCGAGAAGACAGACGCTTCTACCATGAATGGGGGAATGGATGAACAAGGAGAGTGCTCACCTGTAGCCAATACACCGGGCACCGCACATCTTTCAACCGCAGAAGCAATCCATCCCGGGTCAACAGGCACATCAATGCCATGCGGACCTTCTTGCGACCTTCCTCCCCAGTGTAGACCTGCTTGAGCGTCTGCACCCAGAAATCGGTCGTCTCGGGGGTTCCCGACGCCCCGAAGCCGATCCCGGCAACCATCCCGCACCAGACGTCGTCGACCACAAAATCCGGGGTGGGAGTCTCGCTCGACCATTTCTCCAGGAACGGGGTCAGCAAGGTGACAGGGTCCCAGCAGTCCTTGGTGCGAGAGTCGGCCGACTCGTAATCCATCGAAGTACCCAGAGGCAAAATGCCAAGAATCTATCAATAGTAAAAAGGATCAGCACGTCAGTCAGGTCCATCGACACGAAAAGAGTCAGTCTGGAAGAACGGACCCTGTCTGGTGCCAACAGAGCCATGCGTGCTACAACCCATCCCCCCTGGCTGGTACCCAGAGCGAATGCCTGTGGGATCCCCAACTTCTCCATCACCTGAAGGGCCATGATGGCCGAGTCCCAGTAGGTAAAGTGCTCGGCGGCGGGCGCCAGACAGCGGGTGGCGCCATGGCCAAGGGGCTCGATGGCCAGCAGGTTGGTCGTGTTGGTCAACTCGACATCCTCGAACTGCGGGCGGTAGAGCGACACGGTCATGCACATCGAGTTGATGAGCACGCAGGTCGGCTTGGAGGGGTCATAGGTGTTGTGGTTGGAGAGGGCATAGCCGACTTCAATGCCACCCAAGTGGGGAACTGTGATGGTTTGTTGAGCTGCCATATCATCAAATGTGGTGATTGATGGAATGATGCAATGTGCGCAAGTCTCGATAAGAAGGAAAAGGAAGAGAACCTGGCAGCCTGGAGGAACTTATGCTTGGAATGGAAACTGAATGCGAAGGAAATCTTTAATTAAATCAAGTCTCCGCAGTATGAAGTGAACTACTTTAGATTTATATTATGAGGATCTCTTCTTTGTCTCCCTCCAACACACGACTAGAACTGCATCACCCCTGTGAATCCACTTCTACCGGCCTCAACATGCCACGCACGATGCGACACCAGACCTAGGCGACCATGTCTACGGCCGAGGGGTAGATCTGTGCAGTCCAGGGAGTGTGCGAGTAAAAAGGAGAAGTGGTGACAGTCGAGTCCACGGAGTTGCCCCCTCATTTGGGGCGATTGACTCCACCGTGGACCAGGGCAACGGGTTCCTGATTCGACCATTGCCGATTCTGTCTCTCGCATCGTGGCATGTCTTCAGAATTTTGTGCTCGTGCCACTGTCCAGTCATGTATACTGGGACTCTTGTTTGGACTTTTTTTCTCTTCTCCTAGGACAGTTCGAGTTTGGTGGAGGCACACAAATCCTTTGTGTGTGTAGTGCGAGAAAAGCATCGCGGTGAATGCGAGGACGGCAGAGTCATGCCCCGCGCTGATTGGTCGGAACCACGAATAACATTCTGACGGTCGTTTGGATTCCCTCATGAGCCGTTTCAAGTTAGGTAGTCATCCTTCAGAGTCACTAGCCACGGTAATTGTCCTGAACACCCACCCAAGACTCCCAGTCTCTTGCCTGAAAAGGTGACTAGCGCAAGAGAGGATTGAACTAAACTGGAAGCGAAACGAGTCTCCTGACGAGCGAGCCAAGATGGAAACTTGGAAATGACGGGGAGAAAAAACGGACGGGAGCAAAACATGGATCAACCCCTGTCAATGTCACCCCCCAATTAAGCTTATTAAATTTGATTAAAAACGACGCTCACCACCCATTGTTCATCTTCGTCTCCATCCACCACATGGCAACCATGTAAGGGTTCCCGGCTTGCTGCAGCAAGAATCCACCGTGATGAGTCTCTGTGCGTGGACCTTCTTCTCATGCAGTAGTCTGGTTTCATAATCCTTGAAAATTCCCTCTTGTGTCCTGCCGCCGCCAGCCGACCCTTCCTCAAGCGTCTCCGATAATTCTCCGAATCTTTGACTCATGCAATGGTGAATGTGAATGGCAATGCACGAAGATCTACAGATAGTCAATCCCAAAGACATCTCTCGAGTACCTTGATTGCAGCCGATGCAATAATGCCGTAGATCATGGCATCTTCTTAACCTTCCTCGGCGCCAAGGGTGGCTGCACCACGTCTTCCTCAACGCGGACAATGCTCGGGATTCATGTACAGTAGGGAGTACATTTGAAGACATATGACTTGCCCAGCTCGGACGCCTACTGTGTATGGCGCAACAGGCCGCCGCTTGGACGCATGTATTAGGTATCACTATTGCACGAGCATCACGCAGTAATTAGTTAATTAGTCAACGTCAAGCAGTTTGTAAGACTCTCGCAGGTGCATAAATACCTAGCTATATCGCCCCTAGGCTTTGTCCCAGCCCCCTTCTGTCCTGTCCCGAGAACTTCGAAACAATGGATTCTAGCAATAGTCTTATTGGCAGCCAAACCAAATCCCACCTTGAAAAACAGTTACAGAAAATCCAGGAGCCTCTTTCCGATCTCAAAGCTAATAGAGTAAACTCCTGGATTGGCGAGTTGAGGGAAACCGACAAGTCATTAAAAAAATTCTTCTTTACGTCGGAGCATCAGACGTTATGCACGCTACCTGGCAAGAAAGGTTTGTACTATCAGCCCGGAATTGTTTATACTATATTCTTTATCGTTCTCCATCTCCAGGCTACCTGAAATAGCTTCAGGTACTATATACAGTAATCTTGAGAACTAGTGGACTTTAATATTTATATTATGATTACTCTTCAAGGTTACCAATATTATCGACTGAAATGTACTGCTGAATACTGAAAACTACTAATATTATAAAGAGACTTTTTCTGGACTATTAGAATTAAGAAGTTTATTCTAAAGAAGAGGCCGAACATACTGAATAGGGATTCTATATAATATAATTACAGTAATAATTATTCAACAGATATTATACTAACTACCTTTATAGGGTATGACCATAACACTATCTTACATTCGGAACCAGAACACAATCAATTCAAATTGAGGAGACATACACAGGTGTCGAACAGTAAACCAGATGTTCACCTTTTTGAGAAGCACATTAAGCGGCCGCCAAAGCGCTCAAGATTAGAATCGCAAGTTTTAGGTACGCAAACCTCTTAAAGTTCGATTTCCTTTGCTTATATCACCAGGTCATCCGACTCTATTCAGTAACGGTGCTTATTAATCCTTCTCTTGCATGCGACGCCATATGATTACTCGGGTCCGGATAATAAGACATATTGTTGATCTGGAGAGACTGTTCATGAGCATCAACTTCCCAGCAAGCGGAAGTCTTTATCATCGCCGATGGTATCAGGAACGGGCCTCTCTGAAGGTTAACCGCGAGCCATGTGAGTCGCTATACGCGCCTTTTCTCTGCAGATGTTAACTTCAGACCAGGGAGTACCCTTTCCGCATGGTTTTGAAGCACCCGCCAAGCGCGTGCTAGAAAGACTGCGAGCGATACGGCAAACTTCGCCTACATGTCGAGAGAGACCTACGAGAAGTCCACCATTTCCAAGCCCTCTCACCTGTTCCGTACCAACATCTCCTCACCAACTATCTGAAGTTAGCGCCGTACCTCGACGTCCCATCCGACCATCGCATGTCTCGTCCGACACCTCGTCATACAAATTTCTCATCTAATAATATCCCAGTCAATGCCTTCAATGACGTGGTAGGGATCATTGACTGGCAACATGCATTTACTCTGCCACTCTGTCTGTGCGCTGGAATCCCCGATCGTCTTCAAAACTGGGACGATCCAGTGTCCGAGACATTATCTAAGCCTGAGATCAAGTTGCCAGAAAGCTTTGACCAACCCATCCTAGAGAACAAGCGACGATGCAACAGACGATGCGGAGACGGATTTTTACTTTGATTATGCTGCATTGACCAAAAAATCTTTATCGGATTGTATGCTTCGAGCAAAGCTTTTCATCATGCACAGGCTTCCTGGGAAGGAGACTCTGTCTCGTTCGAGGTATACCATGTCCCAGGTTCTTGGGAGCTGACCTCTGGCGCCGGATGAAGGGGCGCAGACGGGGTCGGTGGAGTGTGCAGTCCACTTTTCTGAGGAAGAGATGCAAAAATATTCGGAGAAACTATGGCCAAGACAGGAGGACCTACGACAACTGGGCGAGATGAGAGATCCGATTGGGACAGACGCTCTTAAATGGGTTCCAGGTGAGGATGAGATTGAGCGAAGCAGGGCTGTTATCCAGAGCATTCAGGATGGTTTTGATGGAGCATTCGAGCACTGAGATGCAGAAGATGACGATCCGCTTGCATTTTCCTTTTGATGATCATGAAGAGGATGACTCGCTTACTTTCAGCTCTCGATTGAGCGCTGTGTCGTTCCTATACGTCTACGTCAACCAGCCAGCGCCAAAAAAAGGCGCCTATGTATATACAAAGACACGGAGCGGCCACGTACAACCGGGGAGGCCCCGATTCTTTGAAGGTGGCCTTGAGCAAGAACCGGGCTGTTGCATCACGCCAATTCTACAGTACAACAAGACAGCCATCACTTGGAAATAGACTGAATCCTTACAGCCGTCCAGCTAATCTACACCCCATAAATATGTCCCGACCAACCCAAAGCCCATTAATCAATCTGTATTCCACTTCAAAATACAAGTAATCACATTCATCATAAAGAATTGAACTCTCCGGATCTCATAACTCATTAACCCCCCCCCGGTGCCAATACCTAGGCAAACAACTAAACCCTCCCCACCAACGCCCCCAACTTCCCCTCATCCAGAATCTCCCCCTCGGCCAACCGACCCGTCTCCACCATCGCTCCATCCACAAGCTCATACCGGATCAACAGGGGAATACACGGGACCTTCCAGGTCGTGCGGTAGATGTTGGTAGGGTTTTTCCATCTATACCCAGATTAGCTCGTGGCTCATAGCCGTAACTATACACACGGTAAACGCAATCATCGCGAAACGAGATTTTAGAAATAAGGTGGGAATAGAAGCAGGAATACTCCCACCCCATTTACCCCCAACAATCGAAACAGTCAAACAGAAAGAGAGGGTGCATACTCATCCTTCTGCCCAACCTCTACAACCCCCAACCTCGGCGCCTCAGCATCGACAAAAGTCTTCTCAAGAACCGGCCACGCAGCGCGCACGTCCGGACACCACGACTGACCCGTCGTTGGGTCGGGGGAGGTCACGAAGACCAAGAAAAATGGGTCGGTGCTGGTTGGTTCCGGGGGGGGAAGCTCACTGGCGGAGGCGGGGAGGGGGAAGTTTTTGATCAATGGCATTATTCTTGATTCCTCTGGAATAGTTTGGGTGTGAGGATGTGTGGGAATTATAGCTTTCTGAATTTGTTCTGTTCTTTTCTTGTTTGACTGGTGCGCTTCTCTTCTTTGTTTTTTGAGTGCGCAGAAATGGTAAGGTATCTGGATGAGTGCCTGACGACGTCTTTAAAACCGATGGTGGCCGACGGAAAATCCCGCGATGGCGGCATTGGGCCGTTGGATGTCGTGGTTCTGCCGGCAATATTTTTTTTGCTAAAGGTGGGGGAGCGGGGGAATTATGGTTAGCGGTGAAGTAAGACTCGGGGGATTTTTGTCACGTGACTTATGGGGAGTTATCACGACTTATTTTATAGTAACTACTCAAGTCATAATTAACACATCGTTATGGTTAATCATCCGTTGAATTCATAAAAAAAGTATCCCACAGATGTCACCTGTTTATTCCATGACAACAAGCATGGACAAACGCAATACTGTCTGCAGCTTTCCTCAGTGGACGCCTACCGGCAACATGCAGATCCTCTAGGTTTCGGGTCCTTGTACACACGTTCATGTACATTCGCCAAAGCTCGGGTGCTAGTATAACGTACGACATTAGCTGCCCTGTCTTTATTCGTCATCTATGCAAAGCTTCCACTGCCTCTACCCGAGATCAGCACTACATACTACATAGCCATGTGAACCCGACGGGACCCACGATTAGAGTTACACCGCAGTCTCCACAAATATACACAATCATACAGGAACCATCCCAAAAAAAAAGTCTATCCATTTGATTTTGTTCAAAAGCAAGAAAAAAAAAATAAAATCGCTAAATCACAGAGAAGTACAAAAAACAACCCCTAATTACCCTCGTGCAACCGCACCGTCACATTGTCGCCCGGAGCCAGAGTCAGGTTCACCCCCATGGCGATCTCGCCCTCAGCCGTCTTGCCGACCCCCTCGATCTGGTCGAACCGCTGCAACAAGCGCACCATCACATACCCAGCTTCCGTCAGAGCGAACTGCTGACCGATGCAAATGCGCGGGCCACCGTTGAACGGGAGGTACTCCCAGCCGGGCTTGCGCGACTCCCAGCGCTCCGGCCGGAACTCGTCCGCGTCGGGGCCCCAGAGATCTTGCCGGCGGTGCATCACAAAGGTGCTGTAGAACACGGCCTGGCCCTTCCTGACGTACACGGGCTCCGTGCCGTCGGGGCCACCGCCGGTGGGGAGGGTGGTGTTCTTAACGGCGATGCGGCGGTTACCGGGGACGATCGAGTAGAGGCGGAGGGTTTCACTCAGGAAATTTTGGAGAGGCTTGCAGGACTTAAGGCCGGCGAAGGTGATTTGCTTGGGCGAGGCATAGGAGCCAAACTCTTCGAGGATGGCCGCGCGGAGTTTGGTGTAGTACTCGGGGTGGCGAGCAAGAAGCAGAACACACCAACTGAGCAGGGAAGCGGTGGTGTCGCGTCCAGCCAACAGAATATTGAGCAGCTGGGAACGCAGTTCAACGGGATCCCGAGTCACCTCGGCGATAGCGTGCAGGAAGACGTAGTGGGAGGGCTTCTTCTCGGCATCCATGCTCAAAGCGGCCTCCACGAAGCGATCGACGTAGGCGTGGACGTTGCGGTCAATCTCGCGGCTTTCCTTGTTGTTGACAATCCAGTAGATTTTCTCAAAGCGGGCGCGCTGTGCGGCATACCATTGGCCGCGGTCGAACTGAGCAGCGAAGTCATCCGCGTTCGTGCTGCCGCTGCGGAGGGCAGCAGCCTGGCTTTCAACGCTCTCTCCGAAGAGGAACTCTGTGGCCGAGTCGATAGTCAAGCGGAAGAAGATGGTCTGGATGTCGGTAGGCATGGTCCAGCCCGTCGCGTCTACGGGCATGGCGCGCATAGCCTGCTGTACGTGTCGCTCCTCCAGCTCCAGATCACTGATCTGATCGCGGGTGAACTGGGGCCGGAGAAGACCGCGGGAGCGGGTCCAGTATTCGCCATCGGCGGTGAACTAGACAGTGGGCCTATGTTAGCCTCGACAAAGACCATCAGATGACAAAAGAAGGACATACAATTCCATTACCCAGGAGCGAGTGGAGAGCATTACGTCGGGGATCGCCAAGCTCGAAATCCTTGAACTGGTGCGCAAGGACGGCCTGCACATTCTTGGGTTCACATGTCAGGATCACATCCTGGCCCAGCTGGCGGAACTGGAAAGTGGTGGTGTAGCGGTTGCGGAGTGCAGACATTTTCTCGATACGGTGACGCGACAAAAGGGGCAGACAGCGTTCCTTGTCGTAACGAAGGGCCTCCTTGAGGGTATTGGTTCCCAGCCAATTGCCAGGGTAGTGTGGAATCGAACCGCAGTTCCAGCGACGAGCGTTCTGAGCGTGTTGCCAGCGAAGCAGGAGTGTCCAGAGCACATACAGAATGGCGGCGACAGCCGCCATCGTGAAGACGGCAAGCATGATGGGCGACGGTGGTCAGTCAATCACCGATAAGATTGCTACAAGCGGATGAACACGTTCAAAATCTGGCCGGGGGGGGAAGGAAAGCGACCAGGAAGAAAGCAGCCGCTGCTATATATCAAAACCCCAATCGGCGGAGGGTCCAGAAAAAGATAGTGACCGCGATGGGGGTTGGCACGCGGGGCGGATGCCAGAAAGAAAGAATGAGCCGAGGCTTAGGCGACGTATCGGTCCAGAATAAGGGACATACAAGCACAATTACAAGAATTAGATGATTAGTCGTGCAGATAGGGTGGAGAAGGTGGCAGGCCCGAGGAACAGACTGTGCAACGAGAGGGCGTACAAGGCAGGTCTAGCATGATATAATGCGTGCGAATGGGGGAGTGGACAAGCCGACGGCGAAGTCCTAGGCTCATGTGGCGTCGACGGATCGGCGGGTGGGCGCAGAGCTAAAACAGACGGCCGGAGCAGAGGCTGGAAGCAGTAGTCGCTCATCTCTCACGTCTCTGCTATGGGGGTCCACGCCTGACCAGTGACGAACTTCCAAAAGATGAAGTGCAGAATGCAGACGTGTCAGCGATGGTGCAGTGAGCGGGCCAAGGAACGGGGTGGCTCCGTTGGAGGCTGCTTGCGGTGCTCCACAGACTCCATCCAGTCTGTTGTGTCGCATGTGCCAATGTGCATGAGTGGAGGATCTCGGGGTTCGTCGTGTGTGCAGCAAGGACGGGTACTAAGCGGCAGTCACAGTAGGGGTTCTATGATGCAAAACAAGGGGTGAGTGATGTAGACAACCCCAGATGACAAGGATGATCCTGAGGATGATGTTATTAATGATGTTCATGAATCATTGCTGGCCCACAAGGAAGGCGAGGAACAGGAAGTTGGAGACTGCTGACTCAGAATTCGCCTCAGAATTCAACAACCTCAGGCACCCAAGAACTTTCTCTTTTCCGGACTAGTTCTCCGTCGGGAAGCCGACCAATCCGGCCTCGGAGATTATGAGTTGGAGCAGTGAGTGACGGAGACGTTGCCTGCTTGGGCGATGGAATCCACGGCTCCCTGTGTCGATCGATATTGCAGATTCAGGAGATCGAGAGGTCAGATGGCTGGTGCGATCTTGGCCCCTCGGTGAAGCCGAGGAAGCTTATGAACAATGAACATCACCCACAATTCTAAAGGTCAAGGAGTGCGTATCTACTGTCTACTGCATGGATTGTACAGTCATCATGCTCTATGAAACCGTGTCATCATCATCAACATCATCACCACCACCACCACCACCACCACCACTACCACCATCATCCAGGCTACACCTTCCGCCGCACCAGCCCTCGGAAGAAATCGAAACTGTTACTGTCGCTCTGTAACTGCCACACGCGACCCGTTGGCCGGTCATCCCAGCCCAGCTCTTGCGCCAGCAAGAGCCCATAGTCCCGAGTAATGCCCTGAATGCGAGCCCGTGCACCGCCCGCCTCCTCCAACGTGACGACCTGGTGCATATGCAGCCAGTCCGCATAGTACTGGTCCTCAAACTCTCGGTCGAAGCCAGTGCGCAAGAAGCGCCCGTACAGCTCCTCAAATGTCGTCAGAATCCGGGCCAGCAGCTTCTCCAGCGTGATGGGGGCCGCTGTGGGGCCCAGGAATCGTTTCGCCAGTGCCGTCAAAGATGTAGTCGGAGACGCGTTGGTCGCGTTGACACCAATCCCTACGACGGAGATGTACTCGTTGGCGCAGTAGTGCGAATTCACCAGGATACCGCAGATCTTTGAGTATTGCTGTTTCTCAGGGTGCTCCGGGTCCAGCGCGTCTGCAGATTATCAGCAATGTCCATCGCTTCAAAGCGATAGGTAGGTACATACACACGTCGTTCGGCCACTTCATCTTGACCGGCAAGGCGTCGTAGCCGTCGTCGTACCGCTTGATACCCTGCACCACCGCCATCGCGGCCAAGTACTGGATGAACACCACCGGCGCTGATTGGATCTTCTCCATGGGGTGTCGCAAGACGGTCGAGAATATCAACGCGCCGGCGGGTGAAACCCAGACGTTGGAGCCCCGGCCCCGCCCAGCGACCTGTGTGGTGGCCGTAGCGGTGAAGCCGGTGGGCAGTGTGCGCAGCAACTTTGGGTTTCTGACCGGTCAGTCATGTGAGCTGTCATAAAGAAGTTGATCTCAAAACTTACTTTTCCAGGATCGTATTCGTACTGGTGACCACTTCACCGTAGACCAGATTCGTGCCGAATTCAGAGGCACCCTCCCGGGATTGTTGCTGGTACTGGCGTAGATGCGCATAGAAAGCATGGTGGTTGAAATAGGGTGTTAGCTTGGATGATGGAACATCGTCGTGAACCACCAGCCGCTTGACGATTGCGTTGTAATCCACAATCCCTTCCGTCGGTGTCGCCGTCGGCGTCTCCGACTGGTCAGGCAGCGAGGCCTCCAACTCCCCGAGGTTCCAGGTGCCCGGTCGCTCAATCCGGAATGTATCATTCTCATCCTTAAGGACTTCCGTGTCGCCATCCTTTGTTATATACTCATCCCACTGGGCCACGAGGTTGGCCGTATCCGCTGGCTCAAGCGCTGACAAATGCAGCGACGAAAGCGAAGGCACAGTGGTCGTCGTCTGGGTCACTTGCAAGCCCAGTTTGACCAGACACGCTTTGAGGAAGTCGGTGCGACCGGTATCGTCTGCCGCCAGGGCATCCACGACCTTAGCATACTCCGCACCGCCGTTCTTCCTATCCAGGTTGACCGCCGCAAATCTACGTAGAAAGGACGTGTTAGTCCTAGAGCTCTGCCTGATCAACGACGCAAGATAGCTACTCACTCTGGATGGGGACTGGTGAGAATGGCCGCTCCTTCGCCCACGCGACAGTAGACCACGGCCGCGGCACCGCCCTCACCGGGATCAACATTGACCTCCTCCGAGTACGAAGCCAGCACCTCGACGCCTTGGTCCGCATATCTTGCCGCATCGACAAACACACCGCCACCATTGTAGTAGCACCGGAATTGCTCCGGAACCACGCCCGCGCTTAAAACGTCCTTGGCCACCTTCACCTCGGCGGCGCGGGCCCCGGCCTCGCTATGGTAGACAAACCCGGGGAACGCACCACCGCGGCAGGTGCCCGGGAAAAAGGCAAGCTCGCGCTCACCGATCACCTGGAGGGTCTTGTCGCCGACCTCGAACTCGCACCGGCGGCAGCCATAGTAGCCCCCCGCACAGAACCCGAGGTAGGCGCCGCCACGCTTGACGAATTGTTCGATGCGACGGTTTCCAGCACCGTTGAGGGCACGACAGTATCCCATGTCGGCACCACCGGGGAAAACTAGGCATGCGCAGGTCAGGGTCCAGGGCTCGTGGAGGAGCATGTCGGCGGTGACGGGGATGACGGCGTAGTGAGGGGCCAGCAGGCGGCGGAGGGAATAGAGGCAGTGACGGACAGACTCGACGGTGGTGCCATTTCCTAGTAAACAAGATGTCAGGTTCACTGAATGAAGCGAAAAGAAATTGAATCGTCGAATTCCTACCGGAGTAGACCAGAACGTTGACCTTTTTCCCGGTCAGGTTGGGGGTTGTCGCCATGGCGGAGGAACGGTTCAACCTGCACCTTTCGGGCCTCGGAAGTTTCTCTTTGCAACTGCAACCCTCCGGTCGAAGAGCAGCTTCCGAACAAACAATGACGAACAAGGAAAAAAGACAAAATCCTCCGGTTGGAGAGGTGGAGGACGATGACGAGCCCGATGAGTGGTAAGTGAGGGAGAGAAGTTGAGAGGGGAAAGCGAAAGCGAGTTGACTCGGACTGACGGCGAATCCGACAGGGAGAAGCGGATCTCCAGAACCGGCTGTGCGGGTGAGTTGAAATTGTCACTCCGGCCATTGACTGGGGGTCCTTTTGAGGAGGTCCATGCTGAGGCATGCTACAGATGAGCAGATGACTCTGAATGACTGCGTTTATCAGAAGAAGGACTGGCGTAGTTGCCAGCAAGAGGTGCGTTGACGAGTCGGGCCGCGGCGGCCGTGATACCCTCATATCGTCTTGAGCATGCGCGGAGTGTATTGTATGACACTGCCGATTATCATGATCGCTGCCTCCTCATCCTCACAAACAGATAATCGCAGAAGACGACAGCGCAACCATAAGTGACTGCTAACTCGACTGCAGATGGAAGCGTTCCGCGAATGCTGGAAGAAGCAGGGCAACGACCAGCGCACGCAGACGCAGGATGCTTAGAGGGAAGATCAGACAACCCGACTATCATTCTTCATCCCTGTACCTTAAATCACGATTGTGCCTATAACCAAAGAATGCCAACTCTCCAGCTCTATCTGCATAATTCTACTATGTACAACACTTTTTCTTCTTGCACGCCATATAATCATCACGTGACCACATACCAAGCTCCAGCGGCAGCATTTCAGCTCTTCCTCTCCGCATCTCCTGCACCAAATCTCCATCCATTCCCACACTCCATCACCCAGCATGTCTCTACCTTCTCTCGCGCGTGCGCTGCGCACGACAGCGACTACATATCCTGCAGCAGTACCACGCTTCACCCCGATCCCCCACACCTTCACGCGCAGCATTACCACCACCCAAAACAACCAAGCACAAGCAGCAGCATCACGTCGACCCAACTCCACCCAAAACAACAACAACCAAAACCAAGATCAAAACCAAAATAACAACCCCTCTCTCTCCCCTAAACCCACCTCCATCAACACCACCGGTCCCAATAACAACAACAACAACAACAACAACAACAACACCCCCCAGAAAATTACCCCCAATCTCACCACCACCGGACTCCACGACCAACCCCTCTCCCCACTCCCGACACCAGAGACCCAGAGCCAATATCAAACCAACGAGGACCGAATCGACTGGACGCGGTCATTCCACGGCCTCTCCGCGGAGCCCTTCCCGAAAGAAGCGGCCGACATCCTGCTCGCGCCGACCGACCCCGAGGAAGTCGAGATCAAGCCGGACGGGATCCTGTATCTCCCGGAGATCAAGTACCGACGGATTCTGAACAGGGCGTTTGGACCGGGCGGGTGGGGGCTGGTGCCACGGAGTGAGAGTATCGTGACGCCGAAGATGGTGACGAGGGAGTATGCGCTTGTTTGTCATGGACGGTGAGTTTCATACGGATCTCAGGGAGTTTTTTTTTTTTTTTTTTTTGGAGGGGGTGGAGGTTGGTTGGTGCTGTTGCTGACGTTTTGGTTGCTGGATTCTAGGCTTGTGTCTGTCGCTCGCGGAGAACAAGATTACTTCTCGCCAGATGGCATCCCCACCGCTACGGAGGGCTGTCGGTCCAACGCCTTGGTGCGCTGCTGTAAGGACCTGGGCATCGCCAGCGAGCTCTGGGATCCCCGCTGGATCCGCAAGTTTAAGGCCCAGCACACCCGCGAGGCGTTTGTCGAGCATGTGGTTAACAAGCGCAAGTCGAAGATCTGGGTCCGCAAGGACGATGAGGTGTCTTATCCTTGGAAGGAGACGAAATAGATCACGTCCATCTGGTTCCCCACGGCCGCTGGGATGGCTTAGGCTCGCTTCTCTCCCGTGGGCGTTTGTCAACGTTATGTATCATGTACTGTACGATAGACCCTGGCGGATTGTGTTTGAAAAAATTAAAGGTCGGATTATGACTATCTACCGTGTATGCTTTAAACACTATGTAAACCGTACCTAAGATATGAACTCAGTCTTGCTTCTTGGGAATAGATCTTGGCTGATAAAAATACAGAAATTCCCGCCATTCCCATGGATGGAATTGAAAATCGTATCGTCACTTATGACAACCACGCCTTACTCCAGTTTGTCTCTCCTGCCCAGATCCGTTTACTTTTGTGGATATTGTTTTGGTGTGTCTATTTCTGTGGTTGGTTGTTCCAATTATTGTCCCTCGTACGGGTTACGGCGCGCGGGATATGACCTCGGCTGATGTTGCTCCTCACTCGACTCGCCCGAATACGCCGTCCGCGACGAAGCCAACGTGTGTGACGAGTACTCCCGTTCTGCCTCGGCCGAGGGCTCCTCCATGGATGGGAGCTCGAACGGCTGGTTGGGGTCGTACGCCTCCTCGACGGGGTGGTAGTACTGGCCCTGGTAGCTGTAGTATTCGGGCTGCTGGCGCGCAACCGAAGCCCCGTTGGCAGCCGCAGCTGCTGCTCCGGCCTGCTGTGTCTGGGCTGCAGCCTGCTGGTGCTCGGGAACTAGACGCACGGGCGGCTGCTCCTGCTGCCCTTGCTGCCGCCGGGGAGGAACCGGTTCGGACAAGACAGGGACGCCGCCCGTGGCGGTCGAAATTATATTAGCCGTTCCCTCCTTGCGGCGGCCGGTCGAGTGCTCCCGCGTCACGGATCCGTAGTTGACGCTGCGCGTGCGCTCCGGGCCGGGTGACTCGGCGGGCGTTTGGTACTGGTCGGCTTCCTGGCCATCGCGGGAGGTGGGGTATGCATGCTCGGCGCTGAGGCCTTCGCTGTAGGAGCTAACAGAGGCACCCACCCCGCGGCGTTGGATGGAGTTCGGCGACTGGCCCATGTCGAAGCCGGTGGAGCGAGACTCGGTCGTGGCAAAGCTTGACTCCGTTGGGGGGATGCGACGAACAACGGGCTCGTTGGAGGCGGAGTCCCGTCGGGCTCGCTTGACCACATCCTCAACGATGATCTCAGGTGTGTCCTCCAACTTATCCTCCGGCTTCTTCTCATCGTCGCCGCCACCAGATCCCGGCTTGCGGATCGGCACCCGGCGTACGGCGGCGATCAGGGCACACATGAACTTCGAGCGTCGCGTCGCGCGGACCGCTTCGTTTGACCAATTGGACTTGTGGCGGATGTACACGCTCAACTCCATCTTGTCCATGTCGCCGACGCCGCTGACATCAATGGTGATGTCGGGCTGGAAGTCGCGGCAGTTGTCTTTGTCACGCACGAATTCCTCTAGCTCGTCGCGCAGGCGTTGAATGTTCTGGAACGTGGTGTCGAAATCGATGGGGACTTTAAGGACTTCGTGCATGGCGTTGGCACGGGTGAAGTTATCGACCCACAAGCTGTTGAGGACCGAGTTAGGGATCTGCGTGATCCGGTGGTCGTTGACGTTGCGGAACACGGTGAAAAGTAGGGAAATGCGCTCGACGAAGAAGGGCTTGTCACTGATCTCGACACGATCGCCCACATCGAATGGATGCTTGACGAAGAGGAAGATACATGAGCCCAGTACTTCCTGTGCAGTAGTGGAGAAGACGAAACTGAGGGACAACAAGGCACTGGCACCTGCTGCGATGACCGTGCCAAATCCACTCGTCACGAAAGAGACAAAGACCAGAAGACCAACGATGAAGGCCACGGTCATCAGGAGATTGTCCAAGACTCGGGTGGCCTGATCAATGTCATGCAAACTGTTATTCAGGGCCTTCTTGTTGCGCTGGACTTCTCCAATCGCCAGAATCATCTCGTCCAAGCTGATATCGCCGTTGCCGTCGCGGTCCAGCATCTTCATGCATTCATCGGCCTCGCCTTCCAACCCCGTGCCGAGCACCTCACAAAGATCGTCGAAATACAAAGCATCCCGGCCTTCCACCACGAATGACATCCAGATTCTGCGCGCAAGGGCTTCCGAGGTCCTGCGATGCTCCAATGCCCCGGCGACAATCGAGCGGGTGGAGGTGGGGTTGAAAACTTGCTTGCCGGTAAGTTCGTGGGCGACGTCACCGAAGGCGGCCGTCACCTTGCCGCCAATCCTCTGAACGTTTTGGCCGATCTTCTGAACGTTCTGGCCGACTCCGCGGATCATGCGAAGAGGGGCCGAGCCGCTAGTCGGCAGGCGCGTCTTCCCGCTGCTTGTGTCTCGCAGTAAGAAATCCGCAATGGCGGCATCCTCCTCTCGGAACTCCTTGCAGTGCAGAGGGAACATCTGCCGAGAGGCATCGTACAAGAGACTAATAAGATGGACATTCCGCTTGCCTTCTTTGATCCTCGCGTCGAACTGCTTTCGATGGTAGCTAATGGAGATCAAATGCACAACTGTCTTCTCGCCCAAGAATATCAGGCTGCAAACAAATAGAGCGAACAGAATGTTTTTGATCGACTTCTCCCAGGACTTGGTGGAGGTATCGCCCACTTTCTTCTGGTGGGGGTTCTGCGTCATAACCTGTGGAGGGCTTCAATCAGCATCACTAGTATACGATAGAGAAATGGCGCCTCTTACCGGCAAAAATGTCACCAAGCACACCACACACCACAGAACCGTGGCGATTGGAAACTCAAGCTTTCGTAAGATGAGAGCATATTTGCGAGTGCCCGAGCTAACGAAACCACACAGTGTTTGGAAGACGTATGGGATGATTCGCGCGGCGAGCTTACATGCCCACAAACTAATCCACACAATTTCGAACCAAAAGAAGAACCAAGGCAGTGTCACTCCGCCAATAGTCGCGTCCTGCGCGGCCGTGGCTCCTACAATGATGGGGATGGCGAGCAACAGAGCGAGTGGTGTCACGTAGATTAAATAACGGGTAGCAATTGAGTAGTTGAGGACCGCTTGGTAGAAGCGGCCAACGCGAGTGATTGTGCCATCCTCGGGTTCATCGATCGACCGGCCCGACGATTCGTCGATTCGTCTGCGCAGACCAGGATTCGGTGCGACCAGGCCCTGTTTCTCCTCGCTGCTGTCGACCGGTGGCTGATAAGGATCCGGGGAGTCGGGACCGTTGACGCTGGACTTGCGAGCGCCTGTTTGACCCCGGCTGGGGACTGTGTTCAGGGGGATATCGATGGTAACATCATTAGGATTTAACATGTTGTCTGGCGCCATGTCGCGAAGCTGATGGAAGCGTTTGGCGGACAACCGCTTCTCGGTGATGCCAGGCCTTCCTGACATCAGGGCGGCCGGACGGGGGGAGGGCGATATAAGAACGATCGACTAGGGTGAGGAGTCCAGAAGCTGTCCTGCAGCCCCAGTGCGTAAGCGCAAGCGCAATTGGCTGAGGGGGTGAATCTCAAGCGATTCCCACCAGAGGCAAAGCAGGAACCAACGATCAGTGGCAGAAAACGCGTGCTGAGTCCACCGGTTCGTGTGGAGTTGGGCAGTGGGTCGAATGGTGGAAATTGAGGAGACCGCGTGGACTAAGTCAGCGATCGACAGACTTGGGAGGAAATCCCCAACTCCGACGCGAGTAGATTTGATTAGGACTCCTGAAAGTGAGTGAACGAAGTGAGGAGAGGGCCAGTCGGAAAAGAGAGAGTGAGAGCGAGAGAGATTATGAAACCGAGACACAAAAGAAGCAAGATCAGACCAGTAAACAGACAGATAAGAAAGGCGGGAGAGTCAACAAGGCGACTTGTCAGACTGCACGACCCTGACCACCCAAAGAGGTCCAAGAGAATTGGAAATAAAAAAGATAAAAAAAAAAAAAAAAGTCGAAATCAGAATAAGGGAAAAAAGAGGATACCCACGCGGACCATGTTTCAGTTTATCTCGATGTGTAGAGGGCCCTGAAGTCATGGTTGTGCAATATTGCGATTGGGGAGGAATCTGTCGATCATTCTCCGCCTCCATTGTTGCTGTCGGTTGGGCAACTCAATCTTTGGCGATTCCATTTCCCTTCTTCAAGTATGAATTCATACTGGGGTATACAGCAATCCTCTTCCGTGCAATGCAGAAAGCTGAGGGCGTCCGAGCAAGATGGTGGCCCCCACTGGGGAGTTGGTGGCGGTGGGAAAGACTCCGTAGTGAAGCTGAAAGAAAACAGAAAGATGTGGACCCCAACTCCAAGGGCCCAAACAGGCAATGGTCTTTGCCGCGGACCACCAATCAAACCACATAAACAAGCCGACCCTACCCTCTCGTCCCGATCGGGCTGCGACTTAGGGCTTGCTTAGTTTTGTTATGTCAACTTCACTGCCCCACTTCCAAAACGCCACTGGTGGTTTTGTTACGCTGCAACCCGCGGGATTCCCTCAGGTACGGTCGCAGTGTGAATGGACAATGCCCGCCATATTAAGGAGGGCTGGCATTCTACATCTTACACCGGATAGAAACCACATACTCAAGTACATTTCAGTCTTCGTCTTCTTCGGTTTTTACTCATACACAGTCTGAGTACTGATAGAAATCTGGACCTATCAATTCCAAAAGTCGACATACAGGCCACTGGTCTAGGCTCAGCTCAGCACGGTGTCCTGCTCCTCGTAAGGCTGGGCTACGGCTTCAGCGTAATCCCTTAATCTCAGGGTCAAAACTCCCTCCCGTCCTGAAACACCCACACACAATCCGAAGCAAAACTGTCAGACGCAGTCGCCGCTAGCTTCCTGCATGACTTGGGGCTAGATCCAATAGTGATTTAGTGGACACCCTCTGTTCACCCGCATGTAAACTTTGTTCTGTTTCAGGCAATAGCCAGTGTGAGTTCATCAGAGCATCACAGGGCGGTAGATAGACAGACAACAGGAGAGACCATCATCATCATCATTATTATCATTAACAACAGACCCGGTACTCCAGCGTACTACTCACAAGATCTCCAGCCCGATCGAAGATCCGAGGTACAGATAAAGGGCTTAGCAACCGCCGATCTATAGTTTTCCCTGATATTGGTGTCCCAGCCGGACTCTTCTCCGCACCGTTTCTAAAGATAGAAGAGGGCATGAATGACATGATCATGACTCCATGGCCACAGCTCCATGGCCGGGGAAACGCTCAAGTTGCGACCGAGGCTGCGATCTTAGCATGTCGACGTCATACGGGCAGGGTTTATGCTCTGTTATGCAATGCTGGTGTACGATATACTGCTCATCTCCCAGTGTCCGGTGTGGCATCACAGCGGATAAGGGTCCATCGCTAAATGATCATTCTTCCGCACATAAGCATGAATACGTTAATACATACAATTTCAAAGCGAGCCATCATATCCGCCTTTTGGGTTACCGTGTTGAAATTGTTGGATATCCTTCGACCTTGATGTGCTTATTACTCTCGCAGTACAGACTTCGATGATGACGGGCACAACAAGGAAGCTTCCCAGCAATGGCTGTGAAGAAGATACAGAAGATATCGGCAACAAAGCAAAAAGGAATGACAAGAGTGGGATTCGAACCCACGCCACTTGCGTGACTAGGAATAGTTGCTCTTGGGAGCAGATATGTATGATCAGATAAACCTGACCCTAGCGCCTTAGACCGCTCGGCCATCTTGCCAGTTGTTATGTACGGCATCCTATTAGTGTTATCTGTACCGCGCAAACAATCAGCGTACGCAATCCAGCATCTGTGACATCCTCAAGTGTATGCAAAAGCCACTGCGGAGTATAGGCACGCCAATTTTCTTGCCCTATACAGTATTCGCGTGTAATATATCTGTAGATGGTACTTGTGCATATTAGCACGAGCAACTCAAGTCTCCACCCAAACTGACTAACCGGTAGACTATGCATTGAACTATTGACTTTGGCGGATCAACTGCTACTGATCCACCAGTACGGTAAGACAGGCGGCACCCTCTCGCTCGGTGAAAGTCCGAGTGTCTATACCGCACACTCGATCTGTAGTGGTGAGTGACAGAATGATGTCATAGCTTCATGCACAACCGATGTAGCTCATTTCGGTTCGATGCACGTCGGCTGAGTAAGGATGCCTCGTCCAACAAACCCCATGGAAAGACAAAAGGGGCAAACTCAAATTCGTCCTGAGTGGAGCCCTCGATCGTGGCAAGGCGGGAATGGCCGACGCTCTGCCGTGCTTTCGCAGGAAGACAGTGCAGTGACAAAGCTGACAATCAATCAAAGAAGAAGAAAAACAAAGATAAACATAAACATAAAAAGAAAGATACGGACAGTTGAGTGGGAACCAGCATGATGGTCAGGTGCAAAAAGTGATGACAAGAGTGGGATTCGAACCCACGCCACTTGCGTGACTAGGAATATTGCTCGACGAGCGAATATATGTGATCAGGTACCTGACCCTAGCGCCTTAGACCGCTCGGCCATCTTGCCTATTCGTTGAGAACAGGACCTAAACTGTGCTTTACATACGGTTGGAATATTGAATCCTGGATCCGGTCTCGGGGGATAGTGGTGGGCACTTTGTGGTGGTTTATATGGTTCGATTGCGTTGTTTGTTATTTGTGGTGTAATAAATGACGGGTGCATGATAGCTGCAGTAATGAGACCCGTGTCTGGTTGATTATGCGTTACTTCGCAAGTAGTAGTGGATCGGTTGTATGTCTATAGCTTCAATGTGGTTGGTTATATATTCTAGTGAGCAACGGGCTTGGTTGCGCCATACAGGACGCACCACCTGAGGTACATGAGGTGGGCATACAAGACTGGCTACTGCCTGCCAAATAGATGCTCCAGCCGGTTCTTGGTTTACCCGATAGAGACCGTCAGAATATCGAAATATAGTCACCGTTGGCGTACAGTGACCGAACCGCTGCTTAGGGGGTTGTTGGGGCCACCCTCTGAAAACCGTCAATCTTGATAGGTTCAAACTGGGAAACAAAAAAAAAAAAAAAAAAAAAAAAAAACACCGAGCAAGGCACGCAAGACCGTCAATTCTATTGCAATTTTCTCATGGGATCTGTGTCGCAGACGGTTGCCGCAGGATCTCGCTAGCATGAAATCGAAGCCGATTCAGACTATATTCAGGCACCCAGAAGAATCAAGTACTACAAGACGATCTAAAAGACATACAGAAGCAGCGAAGACCTCGACTACAACACCGACCGCCTAGGTCATTGTAACCAACCACCCGCGGAGCAGTAGATGCAAGCCAATATCAGATGCAACAAACCATACCAGCAAATGTAGAATATGCAATACACCGGGCCGAGTACATGAAACTTAATGTCCGGATCACCTGGACACCCGAACACTAGAAGACAGAAAAAAGATGCCTATTATGTATGCATGGGTACTGCATGATATGGGTACAAGATTGGAGATCGATTGGTATGGTATAAAATATTCCTACCCTGTGCAGCCTTACCAGTAGCGCAGACAATGGCAGTCCCTAACCATACAGCCCAGCGCCGACACACTGCACGAAACGCAGCAGTGATCACGAAAGCCGATCAATGGCCTCCCATCATGATTGTCAAGGTAGCACCGCTGCTCCCTAGCCATCCTCTCCAAGTGCTATAGTTACCACTCGGATTACAAGTTCAGAAGCGGAGACTTTGTCGGACAATGGGCATCGCCGTATATTGCGACTAATACACAACCATATACAGAAGGGCATTTAGCTCACCAATCATGCAAGTAGCAGCAATCACAAAGAATGATATGACTTCAGACCACCGCTCCCACCTACAACTGAAAGCATCGAGCGAGGGAGGGATATCTGCCCCGCTCGTGCATTCGGCCAAGAAGCCATAGAGGTACAAATCTTCCGTCAACGGCAAGATGGCCGAGCGGTCTAAGGCGCTAGGGTCAGGTACCTGATCACATATATTCGCTCGTCGAGCAATATTCCTAGTCACGCAAGTGGCGTGGGTTCGAATCCCACTCTTGTCATCACTTTTTGCCCTCCCCCCCCGAACTTGGGTTGACCAATTTGACCCGGATGCTGGCCTGCTGTACCCAAGCACTGGCAGGGGCAGTCATTTTTCCTGCCCAGTGCTGCTTCCCTTCCCATCTGAAATCCCCAGCCTGCGACCACAAGACACCTACTTGTTGAGTTCAACCTTTTTTTCTTTTCTTTTCTTTTCTTTTTTTTATCTTCGGCATCAATCTAATCTAATCTGATATCCACGAAGAATTTCCTCTTCTTCCCCCCCAGCCCTGCACCCGTGGGTCCACACCCCTCTCCACATGGGTATCGGCATCGGCATTGGCGTCGGAGGTCGGATACACCCTCACCGTTCATGCCCGAGGACCCTGTGTTTAGTCTGCGGAATACGAGCAGAAAGGGGGGTCAATGGGGGAAATTGCCGTCTCTACAGTACGAGCAGAACTGATCTGCGGTGTCGAGGGGATGAATGTGGTGCTCTCTGGGTGTGTGGTATTAAACTGAGCGCTATCGCAGATCTCCTTTCATCCAAGTTAGACGCACAACGGTGCAGCTACGGCGTACAAAGGGGGTTTATATCAGGGTATGAAGAACATAAGCTCAACCAAGAAGAAAGGAATGTTCGTCGCTTCATTTAAACATGTCTATCATCACTATCAATACGGGAACGAGAGATCGGGCAGTGGCTCATCTAGCCGCCACCCGGGATGGCCGCCGGCCGGCGGCGCGAAATGCCCCGCACCCGTTCCTACGGGCCCAGGGACCCCCGGCATGGACGAGAGATACATCATGGGCGCCGCCGCGCCACCCACGGCCGGGATATCCCTGACCCCATCCGGACGCGCAGCCTGGTCGTCGGCCGCGGCGGCGGCAGCGGCGTACCACGACTCCATGTACGCGGGGGCACCGGCACCCCCGGGAACAAGCGAGGGCAGCATCCCAGGAGGGTTGGTGCCAGCCACTTCCGACGAGGCCCCGGAGGACGGGGGGAAGATCCCGCGCAGATACGAGGTACTACTCTCCGTTGAGTAGCCGGCCAGTCGTCGCTGCAGCTGCTCGTACCACTCGCGGTTCTTGACGGCCACGACATAGTGCCATTTGCTGGGAACGCGGCAACGCTGATTGTCGCAGGCGTCCGCGAGGGCCTGCGCGAGGCGGTCGAGGTACTCGTCAACGTTGATCATCTGCGGGGTGATGACCTCGCTCAACGGGCCGAGTTGGGTCATGTGGTAGATGCGCAGAAGGGAGGAAAAACCCAGGATCATGCGCGTGTAGGTCATGTTGGGGAGTCTGCGCATGGTCGGGATGTCGCACTGCAGGAAGCGGTCGAGGAGTTGCTGGGCGGAGAGCATCCATTTGGTGATGATCTGTACCCGCGCCGCGCTGAGCGGGACGTTGGCCCGGTGGCGCTCGGTGTCACCCTCGAGAGGCGGAAGGGTGTAGTATCTGCGCGTGGGGGCGTCGGGATCGCGATAGCCCTCGCCGGCGGCATGTTCGTGGACTGCGAGGTAGAGGTAGTGGTATTCGAGAGTCATCCAAGCTGGACACTATTAGCTTGCGGTTGGAGGTGTTGGACTTGGTGTCGAAGGGGCACGTTACTCGTGAACATTTCCTTCGGGAGGGACATCTTCCACTGAAGCATACGAGTGTCGAACCATTTGAGGATCGGCACCATTTGGGATTCCAACATGGGTGTGTCGGTTAGAGTATTGTCATGGCCGGCCGCCGCCAGTGTCTCATCTATTATCCGCTGCAGTCCGAACCATGCCGCCAATTGCTGGTCGAGAGGATTGGGGGAATCGCTGAGATGCTTGACATATTCACCGATGACAGCATTATAGCAAAGCATGTTCGGTCGTCGGGTTTGCATGCTGACACTGTAGACGAACTGTTAGTATGTCGATCATAATGATTTTCGTGGCAAGAAGCTCATACTTGGATGCAAAGTGGTAGCAGCCGAGCACGGCTCGTGCTTGGTCACTCAGTACTGGCGGGGGCAGCTCTCCCTCGCCAGCATGGCAGCGTTGATTCTTGCGGCCAACCGCACCCGCCACTAAGCCAAGCTCCAGCGCCATGGTCGTTGCGATGTGTGTATATTGGTAATACTGCCCATGTATCGCTGATTTGGGCGGCAAGTAGTAGATGAGCATGATGAGAAGGGCTTGTACCAGATCCAGAGACTTTTCCTGCCTCAGGAAAAATCGCTGCGCAAAAGTCGCGAGAAGCTCCTCATGCAGAACGGTCGCGTGCGGTGTCTCAAGCGTCAACGCAGAAGCAGCGATCATGGACAGGAACAGCATTGGCTTCGCCCTGCGCAGGAAGTCGGCATTCGTATCATCTGGGAGAACGACCACCGGATAAAATTGAGTGAGCTCCGCGATGAACACCGACAGTAGCATTTGCGCGGTTTCGAGAGAGAGAACCCCACGATCGATCACATCTCCAGCGCCAGCTGCAGAGCCCATAAAGGTCGAGCCAGCGGTGCTTACATGGGAAGAGTGATCGACGGTCGGACTCGTCCCGATCGGACGAGGGGGACAAGATGCGGAGGTAGTTTGGCCCCGGGCGGAGTCGGGAATAGCGGCGGCAAATGGGGTAGTGACCGTCGCACGAGTGGGAATGGTTTCTGAGACGGGACTGGCAATGGTGGCGGTAGCGGTGTCTGTGGTGGTCGGAGGGGAAAGGGAAACAGCGGCGGCCGCTGTGTGGCCGCCGACCGGGGTTGACTTGGAATTCGGGCCGTTCTGCTCATGGAGCAGAGCGCGTAAATCGCGGACGTCTTGCTCCAGCTGAGCGACCCGTGATCCGGTCTTTTTCCGGGGCTGGCGTCGCAGAGTGTGCGCAAAGACACAGGTCCGCCTGGTGCGTGTGCAACGCTGGCATTGGTGCGGAATATTGGGATCGGGCAAGCAGCGGACTTTGAGGGCGCGACAATTCTCGCACGACTGGTTTAAGGGCGGCGGGGGACCTGGCGGATGATGCGCGTGAGGAGCAGGAGACATGATGCGCGCAAGGTGCAAGAATTCGCAGAGGAACGTGCCTGCAACGCTGCATTGATATTTATTAGACTTGCGTAGTGCCAAGACCTGGAGTGGAGGTTCGCTTGTCTGGACGGAGTCAGCAGTTGCAGATCAACATCCCTGGCGAGACCACAGGCATTCATGGCCAGCATGATCGTGGTGCCAGAGTCGATGGCTATACTGATGCTTAAGGCTTGTCTTACCCAGAATCAAGCGTGCCCTAGGGGCAGGAGCAAGTTCTTAAAATGCTTTCAGGTGTCAGTTGTTGTGGGCCTGTGAAAAGACCAGCACGCAGGCACTGCAGGAAGTTGCAAGATGCCGTCGTTCTGGCCAGTGGGTCGGGGGGATTCACAGGCTGTGGGTCGAGGGAAAAATAAAGCATCGGAGGTCGGTGGTCAGTTTATCACCCGAGATTCCGACAGGGACTGCTGCAAGCCTGCAACTGAGGTTCCCTGAGCGGCCAGACATTAGCCGAGCCAATGCCAAAGTGCACGCAGTCTGCCGCTTCTCCTCGAGTGAGATGAAGCGACCACGGGCCAAGGAGGTGGCGAACGCAGAGGTCCAGGCACACTGCAGTGGGCAAGATGATGATTGAAGCGAATTAGAAGAGATGAAGCGGGAAGACTGACTGATGCCTGAGGTGTCACCCATCCTGCACATTGACCCCTCACCTCCGACCCAGTCCTCATGGACAAGCCTCAGCAAGGGACTCGCTAAATTTGATGTTATCTAGTGGTAGGTGTCACGCATGCATGATTACTCTACATACCCACCGAAAATCAATCTGGGTCATGAACTCCTCTGGGGTAGATTCAGAACTCAACTACTTGAGTACATTTTTCCCTTCATCCTGGAAATTCACAAGGCTCCAAGGCAATCACTAAGTATCATTATGCATTATAGAGCCGAGCAATTAACCAAAGTATACACCCCAAAGATCACCCGAGCAGCAATCTCGACTACAGTGTCGCGGGGTTCACCTTGCAGTAATCCAAGTTATGAATGCTCGTATCTGGATTGCCCGTCCAGGTCCTACCCCCCCCCCGTCAGCTAAAGGATTCAGAAGCAACGTTAGGAGTCAATCACGGGAAAGCGTGCTCAGTCCCACTACCACCAAATACAGCGAAGGTAAGGATGAAGACGCAGACCTGGGTGCCCCCATCTAGGGCGGCCGAGACCACGTAACTGTATTTGTAGAACAAGTGTGGGTGGTAGTGACGCAGCCAGAACTGGGCGGCAAACCCGATTAGGAAAAAGGTCATGATGGAGGCATTGATACCAACGAAAAGCCAGCCCAAGTACCACAGGATGATCGACGTGTTGAGGTACGAAAAGATGCGAGAGGGGTAGATGCGGTGCGCCAGCCAGAAGGGCACAGGGACGACGAAGCCAACCAGATAGGAGATTGTGACCCATTGGTACCGACCACCGATCGAGAACATGTCCTTGGCGAGACTCCAGGCGATTGCCAGACTAATAAACTGGTAATCTGGGATTAGCTGGATTCATTGTCGAGGGAGGCTGGGGCATTTATCTGAATGTTGGCACCGCTCCAGATATTGGTACCGTCGATGGAAAGCAGGACTTCAGATTGATTGCATACAATGCTGTTGGAAGACATGACTCGGATTAGGGGACAGAAATAAATGAACCAGTGCAGGCTGATATGGGAATCGTCTATCAACATCATCACGTAGTTGAATAAAGCCCCAATTATGCAACCTGCGACTTGGACGAAGAAAGTGCATCGTGGAGACAAATGGACCTGCTGTGCAAGTCGTAGATCTATGGCCAGAACCTGGCCCTGTTGAAGAGAATTATATGTGAAGCATGTGAAGTAGAGATCCGCACGCCATTAGTGACGGAAATTGAAGGAAGGAAAGAGAGAGACCTACTGGCCAGCGGCCTGCCAGGGAACATGTAACCAGCCAACATCTGACAGATGGGTTGCACGTTGAACTGAAATCCCGTAAGCCCATATTGAGAGCCGAAGAAGAGCATGAAGAGAAGAGGAAGCAAGTTGGCGATGATAAACCCCCACCATGGCAGCGTAGACTTCATGGCATAGAGATAGCCTAGACCGACGGCAAAGCTACCGATCAGTACTGCTCCCCATTACCAGAGGGGAGTGTCGTAGTATAGGTCGCGCAACATGAGACGGTAATGGGGATCAAGCGTCTCGTCGTTGACGCGACGCTGCAATCGCTCCTCCGGGGTTTCTTGGTTTGCCCAGAACTTGTACGTCTCAAGCTTGAGCCACTTCTTCAGCCGGCTCGGTGCAGCCCATTCCCAGCCTATCTTGATGTCTTCAAAGTTCCAAAGCAACATGTGCGTCAATGTGGCGGTCAGACCCATGTTCGATGTGATGAGATAGACGACGTAAGTCCCGGTCAACCAGGGTAGACCCTGTTCCTGAAGGGCTTGAGGATCCACCGTATAGTCTGCATTGAGGATGAGGGTTTGGTTGTATCATGGTAGTACGTGGAGTTCGAGTCTCCATAATAGAGCAACTGAGACAGGAACGGAAAGTCTTGCGAGCGCCAGATGTTGCCGTAATAGACCCCCATGAAGAGTATAATGCATCCAATGTAGCCAATGAAGTTGTTGGTCATGGCATACAGCGGATACCAGAGTGGTGAACCCAGAGATGCGATATAGTCCCAATCGAAGCACAAAGAAAGAAATCCTAGACCCTCATTCCCGGAGGCCCCGCCGAAGAGATTGGTAAAGACAAGACTGTGCTGGTTGGCCAAGCAGAATATGGAGACGCCCTCCAGCACGGGGAAGATGTATTCGGGAATGATGGTCCAGACGAACAGCACCCCAAAGAAGATATAGAAAGATCTTCAATCGTGCCTTGGCCTCCTGCTTATCCTTGTGCATGAACTCGAGCAGACTACTGATGGGGAGTGTCATGGGCCAGATCATCTTAGTCGGGCGCACAATCACGTCGCGCAACAGACCCGCGATACCGAATCCAATGAGCTGGGAAGAGAGGACGACGAAGACAGCAGCGGCGTGATTGGGATAGCCACGTAGAAAAGCTCCTGAGCTGACAGAGCCTCAGTGGCCATTGCAGACTGAGTTGCAGCTGAAGACATGAGGGCAATGGTAGCGAGTTCTTTGGAATTGAACGGCCCGGGGTTCAACAGCCGTCCAATAACGCCGCGACGCGGAATGGCATAGGCCATCAACTCGCCCAGAACATAGGCAATGACGGTCAAAAAGACTTGTGAGACGTAAATGGTCTGCGGTTTGAAGTAAGAGAACTCCTGCAAGACTCCGCCGAAAATTGGCAATCCGGCCCCTGAGAAGACGTAGGCCACACATTAGCCTGTCGCTCGCTTACTGACAGTCAAAAACCTACCTAGGAAGACCATCCGAAAACTCCAAGGGTTGAGCGAGAGATCATCCTCGACCTTGATAATGTGGGTGACCAGATCAGCGGCGGTGCTCACCACCTGATCGCTCTCAAAGCCTCCATCCTCGTCGCTTGAAAGCGTTTCGCCTTTCTCGGTGGTTCTTGGCTCTGTCGAAGCTTTGTCAAAAGCAGCTTTCTCCCCACACTTGCCGGGCATTCCTCCGTCTCTGGAGAGCCTTGCGCGGTTGTTCTCCATGGCTGCAAACCTGAGAATCATACGCTCTTGCACAGGTGCCATTGACCGCGGAGTTACCAATTGATGTATATCATGGCAGAGCCATATTCTTCGGACACCGGTCGGCTAACCTGAATCCCAGTGGCGGATTCGCTTGCAGTTGATCAGCCACGCAAGCATTGCTAGTCGCTGTTGTGTGATGCTTGGCCCTATCGCAGCCGGACCTGCAAGGTCGGCACTTAGGCCAAGCAAGGGCTAAGCATTTTGGTGGCATCGCTCGGTGGCACTAGCTGATAAGGGTTCCGCTCGGTTACAGTAAGCCTAACGTAAAGACCTAGTTGGATTGGATGTGATAAGAGTCATGAGACCCTACGCGTGTTTAGGATGGGTCTAGTAGTTCTCTTCGCGCGGTCCGTCGGACTCGCGGGGCAGTTTTGTCTAAGCATCTCGCACAATACGAGATATCGCCCCGGTGGTTGCCGACTCCCCACAAGTCATTAGACCAGATGAATTTCTCTTAGGTCAAAGATACTGTTCTGAATAAAGAATATGGAGATGGTTCACAACGATATGGTATAGCTTTTTTAGTAGGGCTAATTGGAGTTGACTATGCATATTTGCCATAGCCCGCCTTTGGTAGGCCCCATCATCTTGACGAACAAGTCAAGAACTAGCAGTATTTGCGCAAAGCATGACGTTTGTCGAGACCAGCTCACACTAGGGAACTATAACAATATGGTTTCAAGGACAGTACAACACCACCATCACTAAGCCAGACTCTGTTATGGCGTAGGGCTGAGCTCAATGAGCAGGGGGTATGATCCCTCACCCATAGCAGACATGGTTCGTCTTATCAAGACTAAGGTCCCACGCTATGCCGGCGTATGCAAACAATAGTGATCTGACCACTTACATAGAGCCTATTTGACATATCTCAAGCTTATCATTAAAGTCTTAGAGGGCCCTGGGGAGACTCTATAGTGGGACGAATCAGGGTACCGCCCTCAAACTACTCCCTGATCTGGCAACTGGAAAAACTTATGGGTTCCTGTGTCTAGGTCATGATAATTGATAAGGAACAAGCTCGTTTCTACAGGTAGTCATTGTGGGAGCAAGGCTGAGTTGCCTGCACTTTTTTTTATTTTTTTGTTCCCTTTTTCTTTCTTCTTTTCTTGGTTGGTGCAGTAGTAATGATTGAATCAGGGCAAATTATTGGAGTAAGGTCCGTTCCTGCCGTAGCTTTCCGCCTTGATGTAAACGGGGTACTCCGTACCGTACCGTACCGTAGTCTTTCCTCGGCTCGGCTTCTGGTGGTTCATCCATTTCTTCTTTTCCAATATTCTCTCTCCATCTGTGAGAAAGGACTCTGGCATCAATAATCCTTCCTTCTCTCCGTCTGAAGTTTTCTTCACGGACATACATGATGCTATGCCGGCCACTGTCACCACGAAGTATGTCAATAGTACCATTTATACACACGGACAAACAGACTATCCGGATGAACAGACAAGTGGAGAGAAGGAGAGGAGTGAGGCACATGACACGCCATGACAGGGCCTCGATCTATCGGCGGAAGCCTTGTCAATTCGATTACCCCGCCCCAACCATAGAGGCAGGGCTGTGATACCCTCCACCCTCGGGCAATTCAAGGCGCACAGTTGGTTGCAGCATGGATCCTATAAGCGCCTTTTCTCTCGCCTGTAACATTCTTCAGATCATCGAGCTTGGCCAGAAAACACTGAGCCTTGCTCTGGATTACCGCAAAGCCGGCTCTGGCACTCTACGCGAGCATGAGGACCTGCAAGGCGTACTGCAATGCCTGATGAGTATGAATGTCGACCTGCAGGCCTCCATCCCAAACGCCAATCAGCCAAGCAATCTGACTCCTGCTCTGGCTCGCCTGAGACAGGCCAACGAAGAGTGTCTTCGTCTGTCGATCGAGTTTGTCGACTTGCTGAACCAGCTAAAGCTCCGAACCCCGCATGCGTTACTGGAGTCCATCCGGGCTAGCGTCAAGGCGCTATGGAATCGCGACCGGATGGAAGCCATGGCTAAGGCCGTTGGTCGGGCTCGGGAGAACCTCAATACCGCTCTTCTATTTTACCTCAAGTAGGTTCCTGGCAGAGGCTCTCGTGTACTGCCACTAAGTGCTTGCTAGGGATACACAGGCCACTGCGGCTGGGCAGGACCACATTCTTCAATCTACGGCTGAACTAGAGGAAAACGTCTTGTCCGCTCTGGAGAAACAGTGTGCATCGATCCGAGCAGATGTACACCAAGTTCTGGAGCAGGTGCAGGCAAACGGTGTGAACGAAGCGATTGAAACCCAGCTTCTCGCTTCGCAACGGCTTCAGCTCGACAGACTTGAAAGCCGAATTCATGACATCCTCGATCGACAAGAGCATCTAAGAAGCCTAGATGAGCAAAGACGAGTAACAGAAACCCACACGATCTTCTTGGCTAGCATCCAGTTTCCGCAAATGCAGGAACGTGTCCAGCAGATTCGCACGGCACACGAAAAGACCTACCTGTGGATCCTGCAACAACAGAGCACGAGTCCTGGTGACTGCGACAGTCTGGTGGCCTGGCTTTCTGCCCCCACGACAAGAGAGTCCATCTACTGGGTGTCCGGTAAACCGGGTGCGGAAAAGTCGACCCTTATGCGCTTCCTGGACCAGAATCTGGATCATAAGGCGCATATGCTTCCTTGGGCGAGTGGATATACTGTTATAAGAGCTTCGTATTACTTCTGGAGCGCAGGCAATACGTTACAAAGGTCGTTTGAGGGGCTTCTGCGCTCCTTACTTGCCCAAATTCTCGAGCAACAGCCTGAACTGATGACTCGCATCACGGAAACAACTCAACAGTATACACCTCGGACGTGGGTCTCAAGTAAACTAGAGTGGACTCAGTCTGAACTACTGAATCTACTTCATCTTAGTATCGACGCCTTGCAAGACCGCTGCAAAATCTTCTTTCTTATTGACGGCTTGGATGAGTTTGAAGGAAGCGACGAGTTGCGACGGGATGTCATTCAAAGTCTGACTAGGATAAGCGGAAAGGCCAACGTGAAAATATGTCTGTCAAGCAGACCTTGGAACATATTCCGGGATGCCTTTGGCAGCACGCAGCACCTACGATTGGAGGATCTCACCTATCAGGACATCAGCACATACGTTCAAACCGAGCTCACCCAATCTCGCCGCTTTCGATATCTCCTCCTGCGTCAGGAAGCCGAGGCAGCCAGCCTTATCTCGGCCATCACTTCAAAGGCTGCTGGAGTCTTCTTGTGGGTTCGACTCGTGGTTCGCGATCTAATTGAGGCTTTACAAGATGGCGATAATGTGGCAGCCCTATCACAGAAACTCGACGACATACCCGCCGACCTGGATGAATACTTCCGTAGGATGATGGATTCAATCCCTCCCCGATACAAACGAGAAGCCTCAACGATGATTCAGATTGCCCTGCATGAGGAGACCGATTTCACCGCGCTTCACCCGCTGCGGATGCTTGACCTCTTGTTCATTGACGAGCCCTGCCCCGACTTTGCCGGTACAAACCTGAGCTGTTCCTCGCTAGAACTAGCCGACCGTGAAGGGCTTGCATTCATGCTGGACTCCACATACCGTCGCCTCAACAGCCGGTGTATGGGACTGCTGGAATGCGTATTCGATGCAGAATTCTTCGATTGCCTTGACCTCACTACTCCGAGATCCTTGCTGGACTATGATGGACGGCAATTCAGCTCCACGCTTTGCGAACAGGTCGCTGAGTTGACAGAAACCGGCCACACTTTCCTCCTGACTATCAGCTTCTTACATCGCAGTTGCCGGGACTTTCTTTGCTCTCCAGAGATCCAGGGAATTCTGCACCAATACACAGGCGGGCCCTTCGACGCCAGGAGGTACCTAATCAATGCCAGAATCCTTCAAGTCCGCGCCCTGCAAGCGGTCGGAAGTGACCGGGACTTAGCAATTGGGATTACTAGTTATTTGGCGAGCGCACTGGCAGTGCCCGAATGGAGGGAATCGCCGGCAGCCATCAGAGCAGCCCGGGTCCTGGCCCCAATTGCGGAAGCGCTTCTTTCCGCTAGCGGCCCGGACAGCAGCCAGAGTATGGGCTGGTACATCAGCACATTGGCCAACAGGTGGCGGGATGAACAGAGCTGCTTCATGACCCTCGCCATCGACTTTGACTTGCGAGGCTATGTCAACGCGTGTCTGGGTCCAGCGGCAGTCCGCAACAAGACAGGCCGCCCGGTGCTGGACCATGTCCTCCAACCGGAATTCAACCAGCGCCGTGGCTCACTGAATATCGGGTACTCAGTCGTCAACCCCGACCTCGTGCGCCTCGTGCTGACCAGCGGAGGCGATCCGAATGAACCCTACCAAGGCGGGACCGTCTGGACACGGTTCCTCACATGGACGGCGCGTTGCTTCGTCGAATTCCTCACCGTGGATGTTGACATGATACAATCCTACGTTGAATCCATTGCGTTGCTGCTGGCGCACGGCGCAGCACTTGTCATCCCCCACGCCCAGCTCGCAAGTAGCAGCCCTAGCTGGGCACGGGCAATGAACCACCCGGACTCGGGTCTGCATGAGAGCGATAGATTCCGTCGCCAGACGTCGCCCGTTTCCGCATCGAGTCCTACGGATCATAGCACAGATCAGCCATGCTATGCCGTTACCGACCTCCTGGAAGTATTTCGCCTATGGTTTGGGGGAGAAGTCGACCGGCTGGTTGCTCTCGCGCAATGCCGTGCAACGGACGCTTCCAGGGATCCGGACACTACAACACTTCCTTTTCGGCTCGTGGTGGCTTCTGAGCTGGGAAAAGAATTTGCCTAACTAGTCTTTCGGTAGGCGACTAAGGCTGTAGTATCAACCCGACCCAATCATGTTGAATCCGCTCGCATTATGACTTTGAATGATGTGTATGTAGCCACAATGCTAGAGATACTCAAATCTGGCTACATGAACTAATGTACGCGCCTTGTCGATCGATTTCTATGGTTACCTCCCGGCCCACATTTATCAGGAAACGGTATCAAAATTTGGGGACAGAACCGAAGGGTCTTGGGTCTCGAAGTGTTTCACAATTTGGCTTACAAAGGAAGACAAACCAACCAACTACCTCGTGTTCCCACTTGCTCCAGGACAATAGCTTTCGGGGATAGTGCCGTGGGCTGGGGACCATGGGACTCTAGACCCAGTGCCAAATCGAAATGCGGAAGGCGAAACCTGAGGCTGCAATGCCCCTATAGCTAGTGTTCGATCAGAAGTGTTGTGAAGTAGCATAGACAGATATCCACTCGCCGTTGCCCCCTTGTTCTGTTAAATCCTATCGCTCTTCTTGTTATGCGAGCGATAACCACCCATCTTGCATAATGTTCTCCGGAAGTTGTGTTGTGTCGTGCAAGCGTTTCGCGATTGGTTTGGGGGTTTATGTAAAACATCAGTACTTACTTCCAAGGGCTGACTCACGAGAAGCATGCGCATGCAAGAGCTTCAAAACCGGACTAAACATGAAGCCTCTGATTCTAGTCTATCACTAGAGCTGTACTGCACGAGACACCACCTACAAGCGTGCTATCAAGACGCTAGGTAATGTAGTAAGACATATCTAAGCCGGTTTCATACGAGCAACTCTCCTACACACCACTATTCTCGGCCGAAGCCTCATATCGCTAAAATCCTACTGCAGAGCTCGAACTAAGAAGAAAGAATATGCAAAGGGGGCTTCTCAACTTCATCCGTGAGCTATGCAATCCTTGCTTTATATCTCAAGCCATCATTCAAGAACGCGACGTCATGGATCGTGTCGCCTTCGTGTCTCGCCTCTCTATATCTGGGATCCTGATCTCTTCCCTCTGCTGGTACTATGCGGTTTCTCGCGGCGCCGATCCTGACATCAAACACATTCTATGGTGTCCCGCTATCTCAACCATCTTCCCTCTCTTCTGCTACCGATGGCCAGCTCATCAACGGCCAGCTACTGCCTGATGTGCGGTAATCGTCTGCATCTCGAGGACAGTGAGGCAGTATCCAACCTCACATCTCGAGAAGCAATCACCCCGGATGTGGAGCACCACTGCTACCACGTCGGCGGTGGCTCGAACGCCCATGACGGTTTGCGAAAAGCTCACAATGCTCTGCCAGAAGCAAGGAAGTACCCTGACAGGCATCCGGTCACGAATCACAGAAAGGTATACACTCGACTTGCAGCACAGAGCGGTGTTCGCTCAATGCGGTCACCTTGCAGCCGGCTCATCATCGGCTGAGGCCCGGGAACAAAGAGGATGGTGGTGGTCAGGGCCATGGCGCGATTATCTCGTCATGTGCGGCCATCGTCCTAGGAAATGTGCAGGTGCCGCGCTCTAACCAGGCGCGCAATTTCTTTCGATAACCATTCCCCCTAGAATAGCCAGATTGAGGAAGTATTCTCGCCCCGGTCGGCAAGCAACTATCGAGCATTTTTAAGTCTGCGAGAGCTCCCTCATTCAAGCCCATCTGTGCTGTTCAAGCAAGATACGAGGTTCACTCGATATTTATGAGGCTATCTGTGGGAAGATTAAGGACGCGTAGTTTATCTAGGCTATATAACTAAGTTTGTGTCATGACTGTATCACACGGGCAAGATGGCCGAGTTGGTCTAAGGCGTCAGGTTAAGGTTACCTTAACATCCAGCTTCACAGCTTCCTGATCATCGTAAGATGGCGTGGGTTCGAATCCCACTCTTGTCATCTCTTTTTGGCTCCTGAGCTTCGTATCGCTTAACTTACACTTTTGTGCTATGTTGTATAATTAAAGATTGACGGGGAGCGAATCTCTTATCTAAGAGAAATCGAATAGTTGATTAAGATAGCTTTCCTTATAGTTTTGACTACTTTCTTGGGAAGAGAGCGCTGGTACAGTGTCTCGACATCCTCAACTGGAAACGCCACTCCCCAAAGTATACGAAGTCAAGATTTACCGCCCCCATCACAAACCTCACCCCGTTCATACACAGTACATTCCTGTGCAGAGCAGGTGCTCCTAAGCATCGATGGGCGTACTGAGGCTTAAGCGATACGAAACCTAAAGCCAAGGCTGCATCGCCCAGGTAGTGCTCTTCATGGTACTCTGGTTGGAAATTGTTGATACAGGCTACTGAGCTACTGTAAGCACTCTCCCCCAAATGCTCTCCCGGTTCCCCTCCCCGTGTGGCCCCCAGCAGTACTCCGCTAAGTACTGTTGTACTTTTCATGTCTCTTTCTTCTGTTAAATATTCCGTCTTTCTGAAGCCGAAGGTATTGTTAGGAGGGTTATCTAGTGGAGAATACCTTCGATTATTCTTTTCACCATTTTGAGCAGAGTCCTCGTAATTGATGGGTGGGTGGGCAAGGAACGAACCTAAATGAAACCCAGCCATGACGCATCACGCATGGCAGAGAGATGAAGATTAGCACATTTGTCAAGGTCTGAACCATTCTGGCTTTGCGAGGTGGCTGCTTTCTCTCTGCATCCGAGTTGAAACTGAGACTTGCCCGATCCTTAAGATTTTGGGGAAGGGGGCACCTCCCCTCTGAGAAGTGGGCACCTCGCCCTTTCCAAATCGGTTTTCAGATGCTAGACACACCTTAAGCTTCTATAAATGTACTGCTAGTTGCTGTTGTTGTTGTTGTCGATCCCAGATCATCTTTGTCCAGCATCCATTCTTACCATGGTTCATACCAAATTCATTGCCATCGCCGCCCTGGCCGTTGTCTCCGTTTCTGCCGCTCTCGACAGAAGCCGGACCCTCTTTCAGTATGCCAGAAATGGTACCTGGCTGGAGAACGTGGCTGTTCGTTCCAATGGCGACGTCCTCGTCACACGTCTGGGCGTCCCTGAACTTTGGAGTGTCGACCCACGGGGCCAACGCAATGCCTCTCTGATTGAAACGTTTCCCAATTCTCGCAGTCTGTTCGGCATTACTGAAATCAGTGAGGATGTGTTTGCTCTTGTCGCAGGCAACTTCTCAATGGGGAGTCTCTCTACGCCGGGCACCTATGCTATTTGGAAGATTGATCTCACTACTTCGGACCACCCCGAGACCTCCCTCATCACCAAAGTGCCCAAAGCCGATTTCCTCAACGGCCTGACCCTATTCAACAACAACACCTTGCTCAGCACTGATTCCGCCAAGGGCGTTATCTGGCGCATCGACATCACGCACGGGAACTACTCAATTGCCTTCTCCGACCCCGCAACCATGAAGCCCGCCCCCAACAGCCCGAAACCCGTAGGCATCAACGGTATCGAGGTCCGCAACAACTACGTCTACTACACCAGCACCACAGGCATGCTATTTGCCCGCGTGCGCTTCAACGAATACGCTGCCCCGGTCGGTCGGGTCGAGATCCTGGCCCGCGGCTTCACGCCCGATGATTTTGTTTTGTCCCGCAACGGCACCGCCTACGTGGCAGCCAATGCAGAGAACAGCGTGCTGAAGGTCGAGCCTTCGGGCCGGGTTACTTTGATTGCCGGCAATCTCTTCACGACTGATCTGGCGGGCGTCACTGCGTTGGCACTTAGCCGGTCTCAGGATGTTCTGTATGCCGTGACTGCCGGTGGGCAGTTCGAACCGGTCCTGGGTGCTATCATTGAGCCTGCAAAGGTTGTTGCCATTCAGCTCCAGGTTGACAAACCGGATTCTTGAGTCCTGGCCAGTTGGAAGCGTGGGCTAAACATAGATTGTCAATTTGAGGTTTAAATAGGCTCAGGTGTGGTGCCTTGGGGACAACGCCCACGTGCCCTATGGAAGAGGGGTGGGGCTTGGGACTTGCTACTGTATTTTTATTCCCTCAGAGGTGTTCTTAGAATCATGGGGTGTGTTTAAATAACAATTCTTAGAGCCCAGTAAACCTCTTGTTTTGCTCCTTGTGTCTGTGTTTGAAACAAGCCATGGACGCATATCGATACCAATATACGTCCCTCGTCGACTAGTCCCTGTATGTTAAATACATCGTGCAGCCAAAGGCTCGACCAGCCTGATGGAGAACCCTTGAACATGCGCCTTTCTCAGCGCCGAGTGATGCTCTCCCGGCACATTCCACAGTACCCTCAGGACGATACTTCCTCCCGACCTCCTGCAGGCTAAAAGCTCTCTCAATCCACCTCGCAAGCCCTGCCTCATCCAAACCCATCTCAACCATGCGGACCTGATCCGCCCGAGTAAGCACCATCCGGAACGCGTCTTTCCGAGAGAGACCCACCCCCTGCCTGGAGGCACTTTGTAAGCGCATCATGGGGCAAAATCTCAAGGAAGAAGGAGATATTCCCCAGACAATCGGGCCATTGCACCTCCCGCAGCCGCGGACTCACGTACCCGGGGTTGGTTCAAACTAGCCAGGAAGCGAACCTCGCTTCCTTCTGCTTCCAGCCGCTTGGACAGCTCGGAGGCAATCATCCAGCCGTAGGAGTAGATCGCATCCCTGGGGCCTTGCGGCTGCAATTTCTTGGATCGCCGAGTGGTATATCTGGAGACACTCGCGGAAGGCGTAGACGGGTCGGTCGCGAATGAGGGTCCGCGAGACTCAGGAAGACCAGGCTCCACCGGCGGCGGGATGGCAGAGCCATAACGGGGGGCTTGGGGCCGTGGGGTTGAAGGGTTACGAGCGGATTGTACTTGTAGGGGGTGGCTGATTGGCAGACCTTGACCAGGTCGTGGACGGTGGGTGTGGGCCATGATGGTGGCTAGAGGGAGGAGTTCGGAGAGTGACATTCGTCTTGTGAGGTGTTGCTGGATCTGGATGAAGGCTAAAGATGTGATGCCGAGGTCGGACAGGTTAGTTGTGCTTCCGAGGTCGTCGGGATTGGTGCCGGAGACATCGGCCAGCACTTGCAGAATGGTTCTCTCTGGCTGGGTCTTTGGTGGGGTACGTATAGATGGCTCGTCGGTGGGCGAGGATGAGTTTTTCTACTGCTTCCTGTTCCTTCTGGTAGATCTCTGAGGTGAGCTGAAATCGCAGCTTGGTCCGGGAGGTTTTCCCCAGGGAGGAGAGTGCTCACGCGCAGTTGCCTTCAGTTCGCGGGCATGTTATACCTGACCCCATTGATGACGATCATGTCATCCGTTCTGCCGCACAGAGTAAGGCTCCCATTCGCGTCTAGAACCCCCTGTCGCCCGTCAGAAACCACCCACCGGCCTGAATGCCATTGCCGTCGCTTCGGCGTTATTGAGGGACTTTGCAGAAACGATCGGTCACCTCAATCCAAGGGGCCCACCGACCTCTCCATCTTCTGCAGCTATCTTTCATGAGCCCAGCGATGCGACTTCTTGCCCCTTCTGCTCATCATACTCCGGACAGCGAAGGTTGTAGATACACCCCGTGCCACGTCTCCGTCATCCCGAAAGCAGGCACAATGCCATTCTTCGCTGCGCCACTGCGCGTGAGAAGCCCACTCAGTCAAGACTTCTCGAGTCTAGAAAATTGTTATATATCCTACGTTGAGATAGCTGTTGACACTGAAGAGATCGGTTCATCATCACCAAGATTCGGCGTTGTATGAGTATCTCTTAAAGGGTCTTGATTAGTCAAAGATGTGGCAGCGCAGCCTCGGCAGTTAGGCAGGCAAAACCGCCCCGCCCCGACCTCGGCCGTGTCTCCGGGAATGCACTATACATAAATTAAGCTTCCGAGCGACGAGACACCGAAGAACCCCTCAAATTAACGGGCACGAACCCCTTTGACGTCTACAGCATACCTGTGACAATGACCACCAGCACGACTTCTGCCACTGCCCGCACGGTAGCGGAGCAAATATCCGTAGAGAATACCGGCCCAGATGTCTTCCGATCGCGCTACAAGCCCGAAAAAATGGGCAACACCGCCAACATCGCCTATGGCGGGTGCGCCCTGGGCGTCGCCGTCAAAGCAGCCTGCGAAACCGTCCCATCCCAGTATCTCCTCTACTCCGTCACGGGACACTTCCTGGCGCCCGTCTCCACGGAGGTTCCACTCAACTGCTCCGTTCGCCGCCTCCGAGACACACGAACGTTCGCCACCCGCCAGGTCGAGGTGACCCAGCAGCAGGGGACCACCAACACCAGCCGACTATGCATGGTCATCCTGGCGGACTTCCAGAAAGAAGGAGAAAAATCCCTCCTCAGCTTCTCCGCCCCACCCGAGCGGAAGTATCATCGCCCGGAAGACTGCCTAACTCCCCAGCAGATAGGCGCCAAGATGGTACAGCGGGGGGTCCTCACCGAACAAGCCCTGTCGTATTACAACGTCTTGCTGGGCCTGCTGGCACGCTTATTCGAAACGAGACAGACCCCAGAGGGCGTCTTTGGACAGAACCTGACGGGCATGGCCAAGAGAGAGCCCACGACTCAAGACTCCCTGCCCCTGACGTCGCGGACGTCGGCGGACTGGATACGCGTGCGCGGGCCGTGTGCGCAGCGCGCGGATCATTACGCCGGTCTGGCGTTCGTGCTGGATGCGTATCTGAGCTTCCTTGCGCTGGCCCATAGCGGGAGGTTTCTGGACGACGCGGGTGCTTGTGCCTCGTTGGACTTTACGATGAGGGTCTTTTCTGCGGACTGGGATCTGAGGTCGTGGTTGCTGCGGGAGATGAAGACGGTTTCTGGGGCGGACGGGCGGACGTATTCCGAGGCGAGAGTGTGGAATCAGGCGGGGAAGCTGGTCGCGAATATGACGCAGATGTCGATTCTGAGGCCCAAGAGGGAGGCGAAGGCGTCGCTGTGAGGGTTTTAGAAGGATATAGTGCTTGGCGTGTGAAGGCTGCATCGTTCAAGTGCTGAAACAGAAATAATGTTATCTAGACTCTGGACTACTATGCATCCCGGCTGCACCAGTCTAATAGAGCTGGAAAGGAAATTAGAGGAGACATCAAGACATAACTAAGTTCATAGGATAGTACCACTCTTGAGATAGAAAGTACAGTACTATAGTATCGAAGAAAGTTGTTGCTATTGTAAGTAAATCTCTATATAGGAATTTCGATAAGCAATCATATGAGAAAATTGCGGTTCCTAGAATTTATTCAATTTTCACTAGAATCTGTCTTTTCCGATCTCCCTTGTCTTCAAATTTTGTATACATCATCGTGCCACCCCTCTCTGTGACTCCAGAGGCTCGAAGGGAATACCCATATCCTCACCTAGACTTTTATGAAATATTCCGAGAGCACATAGCGCTTCTCCGAGTTCCGCTTGTTGTTCTGGCCTGTGACAGCGAATAGCTTGGATATGGGTGGGATTCCGCCAGTCTGGAACGAAATCACAAAGCGGTAAGTATCGTTAGGGTATCTTCACTTTGCTAACGGGATGAGATAGTCTGTTTTGCAGCAGATCTCCGAGTTTCTCATTGCCATACTCTTGATCAGGGCGATCTTGCGAGCCTTGTTGAAGGCATGTGGGAACTCTTGCTCCTGCAGTTGGCCGATGATGGCATGCGCCTCTTGTCTCGTCATACTGGACTATTCTTTGCTCCGGACGCTATTCCTCCTCATGAGAAGGATAAAGAAGGACAAAACGACTAATTTAGCTAATGTGGTGATCATCAACAGTCATAAAAAGTACATGAAAAATAGCAATCATCAATCATCCCTTGCCTCGTTTCCTTTCACTGATTGAGGGAGAGGTCAAAAATGATCTTCCCTCTAGCATGACCCCCGTTCAATCTTGCGAATGCCTCCTGATACTGCTCCAATGGCCAGACACTGTCCACCAAGCCACGACACTTACCAAGCTCGGCAAGCTTAGTGATCTCCTCCAGGTGTCTTCGCACAGGTTCCATCACGAAAAACACACCGCGGATGCCGGATGCATCAAGTCCTTCAGGTTTCACCTGTTCCGGCGGCTGGAAGATACTAAGAACGACGCCCCCATCCCGAACCGTCCACCACGCATCCTGAAGCGACTTCCGCCCGATACAATCAATCACCACGTCGACCTTCTTCTCAGGATTTTGCTCCGCCCACTCACGCAAGTCAACCCGGCGATAATCCAGCACCTCCGCAGCGCCAAACGACCGCACGAGCTCCACATTCGTCGTACCACAGGTCCCTACCACGTGCGCGCCGAGCAGGGTCGCCAGCTGCGTTACCCAGATTCCCACACCCCCCGACGCAGCCGTCACCAGCACCCTCTTGCCCTTCCACGCTTTCTGCGCCGTAGCGAACTCCACCTCCGCGTCGCCGGCGACCCCCGCATGGATGAGCAGGATCTGCCACGCCGTTTCCGCCGACACCGGAATCGCCGCGGCAGCCACGGCGCTCAAGCCTCGAGGGAGATGCGCCATCTCGCCGGTGACGCAGACGCTGTAATCCCGCGCGTTTCCCGGGCGGAGATAGTTGGTACGGGCGTATATCTCATCTCCGGGCTGAAAGGGCGAGTCGTCGGGTCCGGACACGACTGTTCCCGCTACGTCCGGGCAGGGGATCAGTTCGCGGGGATTGGGCGGAGGGAAGTTCTTAGGCCAGAGGAGCTCTCCGGCGCATGGCGCGCAAGCTCTGACTTTGATGAGATGCTCGCCCTTTGAGGAGTCGATGGTTGGTAGTGGCGAGGTTCTTAGGGTGAGGGTCGTGGAGTCTGCGTCGGTTTGCACGATTGCCCGCATAGTGGTTGGGGTGGACATTCTGAAATTTTGGGGCGCAGGGGTATTGCTAAAAACTAGATATTCACTGACAGATGCTCTGGTTGCCACTGAAAGGCAGACCTGGAAAGTATTGATGGGAAGCGAGCTTTATAGGTCTCAAGCGAACCTCATTGCGCTGACGCTTGGCAAACGATGGTGAACGGACGGCTTGCCGGGTTCCCGAATAGCCTAATCCGTCTGATGACAGCCATGATGACGCCTGGGAATTCCGGGTCTTTCCTCGCTGTTTGTTCCCGAATGCAAATCAAGTGTCAGCCATTGAACCGAGAGGCCCAATGTTCCTCGTATTGCGTCGCTTATGAGCCTGCAGGTAAAGTCAAACTCTACGAGACAAAGAATTGCCAAGAGTGGTCGACACTTTCACGATGTAGTCCACGACATCAAAAATACGGGAATCGAAACATGTGCCAAGCGGGCCAGTCTAGGCTTTTTCTTGTCTTTGATGAGTCAGTGACAGACCAGGATCTCTACTGTAACTGAACATCGATCTGACACTCAGTTAGGGCTGGTTCAGCCCACGCCCCGACCGCGAAATCTCACCGCCTCAGACTTGGGGTCAGCTCCATTTGACCATTCCACGGTAATTTCGAAAGCTTGAAACTCTTACTGAAGCTAGCTCTTGAGACTCATACCTGAAAGATGTCCTAAATAATTATTCAGGTAGTACAACAAGCTCAGTGTTCATAGAGAGTAGTGCGAGCATGCCTCGCCCTGGAACACCGCTCTGTTCGACCTCTCGGCAGGGACCGTGAGAGCTTTGAGATTGCGCATCATCGTGATCATCTGGTAAATGACAGAGATGTCTAGGCTTTGTCTGTTCTTATCATTCTCTGATTCTAGCACAAGAACTGACATTTCACACTGTACTGTGTTCATATAAGGGTCGACTCGCGGAACAACCCGGATAGGATTCAGGAGGTTCTGGACACGACTACTGTTATGGTGCGCAAGAGACTTACCAAAAGTTCACGACGTGACTCCCCCACAAAACCGCCCACGAAGCAGGCTGGACTTAGAGCGTCTTTCAAGAGATGGATATGTCTACTTTCCCTGCCTTGAACAATAAGGTCAGGCGTGGCTGGTACAGAGCCAAATCATGGGTTAAGGACCCCTGCAGAGTCCACATAAAGACCAAACATTCTGCTACTTCGAGGAAACCCTGTCGCTATGACATGCTAATCTGTCGAGGAAGGTTGCGCTTCCGTTTTCTCCTCACACCGAGCGTAAAAATGGCATAATAGAAAGACTTTCCTTGCCCTCGTAGACGCCGCGAGTGCCTTGCGTTGAAATGAATTGGCCAGGCCCTTTTTATGGTCTAGGAACAACAGACTACATAGGATCAAAATCTTCGAAACTTGTTGATGAAGTGGCTTCTTCCACCTCTGATTTGGCGTGGTTTATCGCAAAACAGATCAAGAACAACAATGATCCGCTGCGAACGACGGAGGTTTCAAAGTTCACTTGCAGAGTACGTCAATCTTAAAGCAGTAATTGTCTCAGGGTGCATGCCATGCGAAGATCTGATTTCGTGGACAGCGAGAAGACTCGGGGTCAGGGAAAAACGACTTCAGGGCCCGGGAGGTATATTGCCTCTGGGTCATTGAGGCAAGGGCACTCTCAATACTCTCTGGTGTGTTTGTCATAGAGTACTTCTAGTACGGCGCCTCCCAGGCTCTTCCACCGACTCTTTTTGCACGAATGTGTGGCTTTGGTGGTGACTTTATCGCGACCCTGAAGTAATTCGGCAGAGCTGGTGAACGGACGGCTATCTCAAATTACCCCCATTTCAGGCTGACCAATTCATGCTCGCAGCGCTCGAGCAGAAAAACGTGATTTGATCGAAATTCGTGGAGGGTGACTTAGGCTTATCTTGTCAGTTCTGACCATAATCCTCCCCCTGTGTATGTGTCTTGATTTTGCCAATGACATGCCAGAAAAGAAGGACCACCGATTGGCCTGCTCTGAAGAAAGGATGTCGATTTATAGAGAGCAGCAAGTGTGAGCCTACTCACACCGTGCCCAACGGAAAGCCACAAGTTGGCAGCGGGTTAATGGGCCCCATTGTTTCAGGTACTCTGATTGTCTATCAATAACTACGGGTGTCGAATTCCAGATTCTTTGTATCAGTCTACGTGGCTGGACTGTTTTACGTTGGAATTAACTTCAAAACTAGGTAAGTAGTCGCCGCGCATCCCCACCAATAGTTCGACCCAGTACTCACTCACAAGGCAAAATAGGCTTACCTGTGGTCGGCTTTTCGTTTTTGCCAAATTGGACGGTTCGCAGTCTACAGGTTGTCATCTGCTCCCGACTGCGTGTTCGTCAACCATGCAGCTTCCAAGTCTGATGCAGGCGCATGAGAAATGATACAGTCACGAAAGGGTAGCAAGGTTATGAAAGTCAGGAGTAAGAGGAAAATCGAGGCTGGAACACAAGCAGCGAGACTTAATTTGAGATGCGCACTGTGTATGCCAAGTTCCATGATCAACACACTGTTACCCAGGAACAGAAAGCGGTAGCGAAGTCTCATTTAAGAACGCGCATAGGTAGCCAATTTTGGGCGACTATGTCCGATATGGCCGAGTGCGGACGAACGATTTAGCCCTAAACTGGGATGGAAGATGGAGTGGGGACGGCAGGGGCCGCGTCATTCTCATTGATGGGGTTGGATCTACTCAATCTGCCTATGTCCTCCGGCTTCTCTTGATCCCTATAAAAGTAGCCTTACGGCTGCAGTATCAAAAGCACAACTTAGTAACCTACCCTGCTTTACCTACCGACCACACTAAATTCCTCGCCATCATGCGTCCCACACTCGCCGTCACTCTATCCCTTGCAGCAACCGTGGCAGCCAAGCTCCCAGTGCGCACCGTCTTCCAGTTCGCCTCAAACGACACCTGGCTGGAGAACCTGGCCACCAGATCCAATGGCATCGTCCTAGCCACCGAGATCGGTCCTCCTGCCAGCCTTCTTGCATTTGATCCCCGTCAGATACACCCGCAGAAGAAGGTGATCAAGACCTTCGACTCTGTCCTGGGTCTGTCGGGCATCACGGAGGGCGCCCACGACGTTTTCTACGTGACAGGCGCCAACACGACATCTGACAACATCAGCGATCCCCCCAAGAACGCCACCCACGTGTGGAAGGTCGACTTCACCAAGGACAGCGACAACCCCGAAATCAAGCTGTTGTGCCGGCCCACTGCACCCACAGGGTTCAACGGCATGGCCACCTTCAACGAGACCATCCTGCTCGCGACAGCCAGCTACCAGGACGCCATATTCGCGATCGACACCAACACGGGCGTCAGCTGGGAGGCCATCTACCAGGAAAGCTTGATGTCGTCCATCAATGGCATCAAGGTCTCCGACGGCTTCGTGTACTGGACAGCCAATGGGGCCCTGTACCGCGCCGAGCTTTTCGCCAACGTCACGGCCGGTCCGGGTCAGTTAATCTACCAGGGCAGCCAATTCGACGACTTTGCCATCGCCCCCAACGGATTCGCACTCAATGCCACCTACGGCTCCGACTACAAGTTTGCCTACCTGGCCACTGCAGCCGGGAATACCGTCGAGCAGGTTATCTTCACCCAGGATGGTGTGGCCGTCGGTGACGAGATCATTGCGGGCGCGGAAGACTCTACGGAAATTGCCGAGCCCACAGGTGTCTTCTTTGGTCGCGGGGAGAAAGAGCAGAACGCCATTTTCGTCACCACGGGTGGTGGCAGCGCCGTCAATGTCGATGTCAATGGTACGGATGTGGCAGTGGGGGCTCAGTTGCTCGAAATCCACTTGAACTAAGTAGAGAGTGAGACAAGTGTTGTACCGGTGTACGGCACACGCATCACTGTTGTCTCTCCTGCGGTAGTATTATTCCTGTGGTTTTACATTTGCATTGCGACCAATATCGGTCTGTGTATGATAGTCTTGTCAACCCCTAAGTGCTGCCCATCTTGCAGCCTCATTCTCAATGTGCGATGATGAATTTTGCAGAGAAGCCATCCGCGGGCTGGCAGATAGAACGCTAATACCAAATCCGACGACCGTAGGAGGTGTCCGAGTCGTCTAAAATTCAATGCTGATTTCTGGGATTGGAAGATATCTGGGTTGATCCTCATAGCGATTACTCTGTCTTAACAGTTGTTCAACGATGATCACTAAGTGGGATGAGTATATCAAAATCCAAAGTCCTAAGACTCCTCGTTTTCGCTAGGCTGATCTCGCGCCGCAAGGGGACCTACAGGTTGCACAGCAGCGGATGCAGTAATGAAGGAGATCAGAGAATTTTCAGTCCGACTAACTAGGAAACTGTTCATATATCTTGGCTATCCCGATGCCCGCAAGTCTCACGTTACTTATTCATACTTCTGACGCCACTGTCTGAGAACTTGATTCCTCGGAATAACGAAACAGGTGAAGATGCTTGGATTTTTTTGTTGTGGATTCGTTGGCAGTTGTGTTGAGTTTCATCTGTCTAACTCTCCAATTAGATCAGCCGCGTTGGCATATTCGAGCAGATGAATGGGAGTCGAACGTTCACCCCTGACTTCCTGGGGAGAAGCTCAGATGATCGACGGCTAAAGAAGGAAAGTCAATTTATAGCACCAACTCATTTACCGACTCTCTCCCCAAGCTTTGAAGGTGGATACTGGCACAGTCACTTGTACATGAGCTAGAGAGCGAGCAAAGCATGGTAAGGCCCTTCCAGTTTTTGATATCGAAAAAAAAATAAACTCTACTGAAGCTTGGACTTGTTGCAGAAGCACAATGAACTAGCTAACGCTTTCCTGCAACGATCTGGGCACTAGGCAACTGCATTTCATTGCTGTTTGGCTACCACAACCCAAGCAGATGGTTAGTATTTTTCAGCTGTTTTCACGGTGCAAGGAGTCTTCCTGTTGTCTATGACTAGCCGGATTCCGGGCGTGAGAAGGGAAATCTTGATGCGCGCACTCCAAGAAGGAAATGTGAGATGTGGCCAGGACTATGTCCTGTCCTATTATTACCTGCATACCTGCATCCACCAAAGGTGCTGATATGGTCTCTACATACAGAGCCAAGACCTGAGCAGGAGTTATGCCGTGTTTGCTCATAGGAATCATTCCATGCAAAATGAAAAATGGCACATCTCACTCTTGTTCCTTACCTAGTAAAATAAATTGAGTATATGATCAAAGCCCTGGTTGTTCAGAGCACATACGACCACAGGGTGTGGAAAATAGGGCTTCCCGTCCGCTCAGCCGTACTCAAGCCACACGCCGGGAGGTTAGTAGTTGGGTGGGTGA
>NW_020290618.1:0-1793 GCF_003184585.1 Aspergillus saccharolyticus JOP 1030-1
TATTGAAACTACTGCTAATACCAGACCAACTATAATAAGAGCTAATTATAGATTTTATTACTAATTTACCTAATAATAAGTTATATACAAATCTCCTTGTAGTTATAGATAAGCTAATAAAAGGAATAATACTCTATATAATAAAGAAGATTACTATAAAAGTTATAGCTAAGATACTACTTAAAATAGTTCTTAGATAATATAGATTATTAAGAACCTTAGTATTAGATTAAGATACTTAGTTTACTAGCCGGATATAGAAAAGAATATATAATCTACTAGAAATTAATAGATAGTTATCTATAGTATATTATTCTTAAACTAATAGAGTAATAGAATATATAAATAGTATAGTTAAAGCCTATTTAAGAGCTTATATAGATTATAACTAGAAGAACTAGATTAAACTATTATCTTTAGCTAAACTGGTAATTAACAGCTATATAAGTATAGTTACTGGGTTCTTACTATTTTTCTTAAGCCACAGGTATAAGCTGAGTATAATATACTAAGAGACTGTATATAGTATAGATCTAGAAATAGCCTCCTCTAGCCCTACCTGACAAGAAGATATAATTATACAGAAGATATATAATACTCTAGACTGGGCCTAAGATGCTATTACCTATACTTAGTAGACTATAGAGAGGTAGACTAATAAATCCTACCAAGCCACCCCTTTGTACTAGAAGGATGACTAAGTATAGCTAAATCTATAAAATATTTAAATAAACTGCCCGAGCAAGAAGCTGGACTGGAAGAATATAAAGTATATTATTTTAGAAAAAATAGGATTATATACTATATGACTTGATATTCTAAAAGAAATCTATTCTATTTTTTATATTAATCTACTTTACTCTATAGCTAATAATATACTGCCCTTATAGCTATAAGAAGATATATAACTACTACTTATAATAGTTAATAGAGAAGAAGAGTATAAAGTTAAAGAGATTCTTAATAAATAAAATATAATAAGAGACTGAAAGAATCAACTATAGTATCTAGTTAAATAGAAAGACTATATAGAACTAACCTGGGAACCAGCCTTAGTACTCAATAATACAGAAGCTGCTATAAGATAATAGCTATAGACCCTACTAAACCCTAACTAATATTATATAAATAACAACTAAAAAAAAAAAAAAAAAAAAAAAAAAAAAGAAAGAAAAGAAAGAAATAATAATAAATAATAATAAAAGATTACTACTTACTAATAACTCTTCTTTAGTTCTAATTCTATAAATTAAAAGAAAAAAAAATAAAAAAAAAGAAGAAAAGAAAAAGAATTAAGAGATCTCTTATTTCTCTAAATTAACTAGAAAAAGCTTTACTTAATCTAATAAAAGAAATCAGCTACTACTAAACTAAATTCTATTATATACTATATTCAGTTGGTTAACTCTTTAATAATATTATAAGGAAGAGTAGTAATAGCTGTAGACTTATACTTAGGCTTATCCAGATTATAGTATCTATAGTAAATACTATAATTCTTAAACTTATACCCAGTACAAGTATCTTTCTACTATCTAGATAATTAAATAGTCTATCAAAATTTTATTTAATTATTATACTTATAGTAATATAGTATAACTAAACTATAAGATATAATTAGAAGACTATTAATATAAGAGGAGTATCTAGTATATATCTAATAATATTAGCTTTTTATATAGGAATACTAGATTATCTTATCTAAGTAATAGTAAGAGTATCAGCTCTTATCTTAAATTTATAATAAGAAAAGTACTAAATATACTACTAGTCCTAAGTATAATAAAGTTAGA